>NW_008751902.1:534901-558433 GCF_000715545.1 Opisthorchis viverrini
GTTCGCATCCATTACCTTCTGACGTGGGCTTTCGCCGTGAAAACTCATTTACTGGTGCTGCTGAACCCGAATTACCAAAACGTCCACAGACTCGAATGCGGTTGCGTATCCCCGCTCGTAGTCATTCTCTCAACCGTACCGCAGCAGAACAAGCTTTTGACAGTCGTGCTGAATTTATAGCCCCTCCAATCCCCCGAAGACTTCGTCAAAGGGTGGCCTGTTCTGTTTCTGGTTCTCAACTGCCATACACCGATGTAAGTATTTTAATGCGCATGTATATCGTTTTTCTTATCTTTTTCCCTCCCGCACTCATAAATGCGATACTTGATTGTGGTGAACAGAGCAGACAATCGCTGATCAGTTTCCTATCTCCGATCACCGCTGTTTCAACCGCTCATCCAGTGCCAATGATTAGCCCGTTACTAGAAGAGGAACCGGAAAACTTTGAGAATCAATCAGCCAAAACTAGTCCTCGGTTGGAAAATCTTTTGTTATCTGACGAAGGAAGGACGCCATCAAAGTTTTGTACCAGTTTCGACCATCTTTTGGATCGAACACCGAAGTGTACAGATGAAACAGTCAATGGGTACATGCATTCTATCACAGACACCAACAGGCATCGAAATGCAAACGTATTCGAACCGGACGTCAAGGCGGGATTCAGTGAAGGGGACCGGAATCCAACCCTGGTTGATCACACTGTTAGTTTGGTAGGCTTTTCGCATTAACCTTCCCGCTAGTTTCATTTTTATATTTGCAGTTTGATTGTTGGTACATGCATTGTCAGCTGTTAACTCACCAGTTCCAGGTGGTAGATGATTCGTAGGCGAAGGACTGTTGTTACGTGATGCCATTGGCGTGACCTGACTAAACACGAATTTGGTTGGCTCTCAGGTGGAGTGAAACATCGATCGTCAGTGAGAGAGAGAGAACACTGACTAACTTTGTTGTCTTTCGGCACAAAAGTAATGAAGCTGTGTGCGATTCGTCGGTATGTTGAATGACCAACGTCACTCGGAGTAACCCGTATGCTGACAGATTGGGCATCGGTATGTGCTTTGCTCAGTTTTAACATCATCGTGTTGCTTACCGTCAGTCTATATTTTTTTCTGTTCAGCCAGAATTTGCGGTCCAGTTAGAAAATCACTTCCAGGTGTTGGGACGCGTTCTCAGGATGATGAATGCGATGCGTTTCTCATTAGACAGGGGGAGACAATGAGTTTGTGTTGTTTCGCAGTATAAGACCACCTCTCTAATATTTCCTACTGATAGTCCTTCAGAACTTCGTCTGTTTTTCAATCCAACTTACTTGTAAGAATAGGCGGCTCGAACCCATTCTCCGCTATCCTTGAAAATTAAATTGTGGAATTTAGGAAAAGCGTCCTCCTACTTTTTCCCGCTTTTGTCGATTCTGGATGACAGCGTGTTTATCGACATCGTTATTCAGTACTGATAGCCAGTTTACACTTTTAGCGAGGATCTGATTTTCACTAGTTTGTCAGTTTGCATTTGAGATTGCATGGTTCGTTGTAGATCCCTTGCCGTGTCGAAACTGGTAGCTGTTCCAAGTGCCGATGCTTCCTCCAATGCTGGGACTGAAAAGACATAAGCAGTGAAACTGTCAAACGGCATGTTATTCTGACATGTTGCGGAGCAAAAGAAAATCCATAGGAAATATGACACCCAACCGGAGAGCAGAACACACGGCGGATCAACAGCACTCGTAACACTGCTCAGGCTGACAAATCTATCGAGTCACCCGCGTGGAGATACACGCCTAAAGGAAGCCTGGTGCGACACTGGTCCATCTCTTTTGGGCTCTAATTGTATTTATCTGCTGATTAGTTGTTCTGTTTCAGTAATGTTGAAATCATTGATGAGTGCAGAGCCTCGTTAGATAAGCAGAGGATTTATTCCATAACACCTAAACTTAACAGCAGAAAATACTCATAGACCAAAGTTTCGGTGCGTTTCCAAGGAGCCGAACAAATATAAATTGGGAAAGTAACCATTCTGAAGTAAGAATAGTACATTAACCCAGTTATTCATAAGAGTTGATATGGCACATTTATTTTTCAGGGACTGGAACCCCAGCAATCTCCTGCTTCGGCAAACGTGCCTGCTAGTCAACCAGATACTCTGCGGACGGTTCATGGCGGTCCACCATTAGCAAGACACACAGCTACCTTTCGCTCTCCAAGCTTGACTCGCACCAGCGGTCCCGCACTCTTCACTAGTCCTGATTCACAAAACAACCAAACACTTGGAGAAATTTCCTCCGTTATGCGCAACAAAACAGTCCGCCATATGGGTGCTCCAGATCAGGATCTTTTTCAGCACTGGGGTGACACGCTGTCATGCACTTCTCCTGTGTCATCCACTCAGGATGCTGTACAGTGCCAGCATAGAACAGCTCCTCGTGTATCCTACGGCCCCACATATCCAGATGGTTCAAAACACTATTCCAGACTTGATTCCCTATCGTCTGCTGTCTCCATAAGCGGTCCTTTTACCCAGTTTTCGCGAGATTTAATGCCTTCCAGCCCTGGTATACACGCATCTGTGGTTGAACTTCCCGGCTATCCTAGGTCTGGTGAAAGTGTCACCAGTCAGACAACCTATCTGAGTGGATCTACCCTATCGTTTCACCACATCAGTTACGAAGTTAAATTGAAAAAAATGCCCTGGAGTCGACCTGTCACAAAAACAGTATTAAATGATGTGAGGTAAGTTATCGCCAGCTATGTGCCCAACTAGGTTAAGTTCTAAATACTTCATAAGCTTCTCACACCCGCACTTTAATTAACCCGTTTTACTCCCACTACTCATTTACAAGAAAAAGGTTTTTGTGAGTTGATCTGCATTCACCCTCCATAGTGACACCTCTCCATTGGGCTTACATTCTGTTTCCATAACTGGCAACAGTACATCCGAGATACGACCTTTCTCCCTTGTTTTGGTCCACGTCTGTGTGAGAAAAACCGACTGCCAAAACGATGAACTGATGCGTATAGATGTACGAACACATGGAGAATGACGGTAGAACCTTTTGCGTGTATCCGTGTATTGGTTTACCACCCATTTCTAATAGTATTTTGTAAGCACAGGTAACCAGATTCGGACGCGAGAAAGTAGCTCTAATTCAGCAAAACCAGGTTCCTGAATAAGGTTTATTGCTGGACATCAATTTAGTTCTGACAAAAGGTCAAACGGCAGGGACACGTTGCCAATCGGCATTTGCTGAATAATAGTAGCTTTTAAGAAGTAGAGCCTAAGTGCTGATGGAGAAATAACCAATCGGATCACTGTTTCACTTGCGGGCTAAATCAGTGCAGGGTTTCGGTACCATTCACAGAGCCAAGTAAATATCTGGACAGCCCACCACGAGTGTCACTTAGTGGAGTTCGTTAGTTACTATCATCGACTATGCAACGGATGGGAGTCACATCGGTTTGGGTATGGACTGGAGCCTTGTTCTCACCGTTCAAACGATTTCAGCGGAAACCCGGGGACCGCGCCTACCTGATGAGCCCCAAAAGGGGCGAAACCGGTCGTGGGCTGTCGACGGATTTTCAGCAATCTTATGAGTAGTACATTACAAAAATATATATGTATCGCGATATCTCGAATATCGTAGCGACTGAAACATGAGGCGGCCTGGTGCAGCATATTCAGTTGTCTGAGAACATCACAAACGAGAGATTCAGCTGGGTTCCAGGTGAGTCTCTCGAAAAACCAAATTAGTTTGCAAATGAGTGTATATTCGCTAAGATGGGTGGGTGTTGAGGATAGATTAGTTTGGCTTTTGTGTATGCGTAATGGGTGAGTCTCTGAAAAACCAAATTAGTTTGCAAATGAGTGTATATTCGCTAAGATGGGTGGGTGTTGAGGATAGATTAGTTTGGCTTTTGTGTATGCGTAATGGAGTCAAGAATTGTCTGGCATACAAACGGCTAGCGTTGGCTGCAGCTCAGGAAGATAAGACGGGTAGGATCAAGACGCTCTGCCAGACAGTGTATACGTCTGCGCCATTCATTCGGTTCACTAAGTTCGGTGTATGGCTGAGTAACAAAGTTTCCGTTGGACGGCACTCCTTGATGCTTCGAAAACCGTGTTTCAGGCTGCTCGGTGATCGGTCGGCACCTGTTGAATCACATTTCAATTTATCCATATGTACTACATTCTTAGCTTGCTTCTTGTAACATAGTTTATGTCCATCCACTTTCATTTCTAGATGTCTAAGTGTATGACCAATATGACAAGCATTGCCGTCGCTGAATGTAGTTTGTAGACGCAGTCTACCTGTAGCATCGGCGATTAGATGTCTTCAAACGGACCAGACCACTTCCTGGCGTACGCGCGCTTGAAGTGCCACTCGGATGTCATACCAGTTCAGAATCTGTCTGTAGGCCATTATTACCTTGGCACGCCATCGCCTTGTTTCTGCGATGACTTTTTTATTCATCCTTATAGGGGTATACGACCTCAGAATCGAAATAACCAGTTTGGCCACATTGTCTATCTCCGGGAACTTGGTTAATCACGCTAATCTTTGATAAAGGTCCATATCCACTTCCCTCTGATTACATACTTGGTGTCCAGAGTTTAAACGCAAATATCTCTTTGATCGATTTTCGTTCCGGTGGACTTTTGTGTCTGTTCCACCATTGTTCGTTCGTTCTATTAAGTAGTCTAGGAAGGAGATCTTTATATCTTGTTTCTTTCCATAGGTAAACTTGTTTTCAGCATGCAAGCTAATAAGATACGTGAGAAATGCGACATCATTATCTGATTTAGTGATGACATCAGCCCACTTCCACTAAATTTTGATGGGGTTTCAAGGACTGTAAGCAAACGACCTGCTACATCTTGCACAAATACGTTGACAGAAGTGCGGGAGATAGGTGAACCCTATCACACATCTATATATGTATCTTGATCACCCATCCTCGATAGAACAAAACGTCAAACTACTGTCTGTCCAAACGCAGAATCCAGTCTCCACCCATCTTTTTTACCCTGGTGTTTCAAGATTGCTCATGTTTTACGTTCATAGTGGGCACAAAGTAAGTAGATCATAAGGGTGACGGAAACTCGGGGACTGCGCCTACCTGATGAGCCCCAAGAAGGGCGAAACCGGTCGTGGGCTGTCGAAGAGCTTTCAGCAACCTTGTGAGTAGTTTCATTTATGAGAACACAATTTGTTTAATGAAGGCCGTCTGGGGGATATAAATCCTTGCGATTGATCTGACTTCTGGTTTATTCGAACCGTTGTAGAGCTTTCACAACCTTGTGAGTAGTTTCATTTATGAGAACACAATTTGTTTAATGAAGGCCGTCTGGGGGATATGAATCCTTGCGATTGATCTGACTTCTGGTTTATTCGAACCGTTGTGTCTTGTCAAATAATCTATCCTATCCCCTGTGAATGGGATGGCCTACAACATTAGAATCGCTGAAAATATAGGCATGAATTAACGCTTTCGGAGACCAAAAACTTGCGGGATCTTTATAGATTTTCTAGTAAAACGGAGACTGAACCACCAACTTATCGACTGCGCTGTTCTAACGTTGATATTTGGTTTTAGGGTTTTCTCTGTTAACACGGCTTGCGAATCAATGAGTTACTATGGCGATTTCTTGAGATTAGGTTACCATAGTGACGTGAAAAGCCTAGACGACAAAAGCGTATGCGACTTAGAATCTCTGACATAATTCTGCACATCATACCAAACGTGATTTTTACGTAAATAACTAAATGAAATCGACCAGTGTACACCTTGAGGTAGCAGCAAAATACACCAGCTAGTTGCAGAAATATCATGTTAAGTGAGATTCTTAACCAAATCTCCGATCTGGATATTTGTGAATAATCAGATCGTTCAGTTGAGTTATTGTTGGCCCTCGCGAAGGACATGTTAAGTGCCAAACTATGGGCTTCGATGTCTGAAGTTTTGGCATCTAAACACATGGTTTTTTAACCTTTGTTTATTAGTTGTTCTTGCAGGATATGCTCTTCACAAACGAAAGGATTGGGTATGCGGAATAGTGCGCGTTACCGGGTACTTTGAATGGAAATGGCTATTTCTTTGTGATTGGGGAAAACCCGACTCCCAAAACTAAACGAAAGACCGCACACGGACTGTGAGTAAGGTGGCATCTCCCACAAAATTTATGTGACATTGTTTCGTTCCGCCTGATGTCAAAGAAAAACAAAAAACCGTATCCAAGTAATGCCCACAGATTTATAACTAGCCAAGTCTTAACTGGGTGAATAACCGGCCCAAGGTCTCAGAACAAACTAACTGGAAAGCGAGGCAACCTCTGTTTTATTATTACATTAGCTTTGAGGCTGGTGCTCAATGAAACAATTGCCAACAATCCAAACTTGAAAAGGAGCGGTTTTTGCACAGACCTTCACAGGATAAACTTTGATTCCACTATTTCAACACAGTCAATAATGAGCCCACTCGTGTGCAAAGCCGATAACAGTTGTCCCTTTCTGTCTCTAGTTGATCCAACTTTCGTCTTCCCAGAAGAGGCCCAGAATATGATTGGCTAGCGCATTTCCCCTCTGATTGGCTCTCTTTGAGGGAGCACTGTACTTGAGGTACTGCAGTACGTAATCCAAACATTCCATGGGATCATTTTCAAATTTATTTGAGATATTTTCAGGTTTTAAATGAGTGGTCTCAGAATGACTTACATTCTGTCGTCTCACAAGTAGACATTTTTTCAAGTAAACTGATAAAGCAGTCAACACATAGAAAGGACTTCCGAGTCCTGGTATTGGACATTTAGATTTTATGCCATTTCAATACTCGCCCATGAATTTCAGAGAATCAGGTTCGCTCGTCGACACTTTCTTTGAAAAAAAAACGGAATTCCATTAGAACAAAGTTATGGGGATAAAGCACAAATAATCAGACGAGCTTGGAGAATAATATCTGCTTTGTGGTTGATAACCAATTTAATTTTGCACATATCGCTCCCCAAATGCCTGTTTTAACACCTAATACCTGGAACGAAAGATGCACCGTACAGTATGTTAGAACGATGCATTTTCCCTGAAAATAGATCGTGAACTGACTTTCGCCTGGTCGTCTTCAGGTTTGCTTCCTCCATGGAGGTCTCCCAATGGGATGCTAGCTACCGGAAAATATGAGACTTTCGCGTGAGATTCCGATACTGCCTGCATGTGGAATGACTTGGAGTTCAAAGCGCCAGTTTCTTACTTAAGTCCGATTCCAATCTTTCTTTGCCTCTTACTAGAAGTGATCGATTACTGTGCTTCCCTTAAATTACACAGCATCTATACCCCGAAGGTAGTCATGATTGAATACCAAATTTTGTCAGTGAGACAAATTTCAATGAGTTCAATGGTCCTACGCAGACAGGCGGACCGATGGAGGGAGAAAGGTGGATAAAAAACAGTTACTTCTCTCTAACATATTCATGTTTCCTGAAAGCCTTAAAGGCTTTGCACAATTTGAAATTCTCAATTTACTCAACTTTTGGACCTCTTTCCTCCCTTCCTGTTACGCAGCGGTCTATTGCGTCCCGGTTTGAATGCAATCATGGGTCCCACAGGAAGTGGCAAGTCTTCGTAAGTCGTTTTGATGTTCACGTAATTCGTGCTGTTCATAACGGGCCAATCCTGCTCTGTGTAGTGAATAGCAATGAATGGTGAATCCCTTTAGAAATAATCAAGTCCTGATCAACTTTCTACAAACTCCATTTGTTACCACTAGTTTCATTTGCGTGGTAAAAACAGTCGTTCAGTACTATTATGACGATGAGAAGATTGGTTTCTGATTTTTTTCGCGAATTCATCTGTTTACGCTCATCACTTTACTCAAGAGTTTCAAGCGTGTGTGGACAGATGCTCCCCGGACCTTCAGAAAGAGTGCTTTTTTCAAAAGAATTTACTTCCAAACTGTGTGTCAATTCACTTCATTTTCTTCAACTCTTTTGTAAGGGAAAGGTGTACATTGCAAACCTAATATGGTCGATTTTGCTGAAACCGTGAAAAGTCGGCTAAACTAGTAAGGAAACAAGCAACCATTTCAGTAATAAAACACCTGCCCCAGCCGACATCCTGTGATGATGTTTTTACTCGTATTTCGCTGATTTTAAGCCAAGCCAAGTTGCTACTTTCGGCCATACTTGGTCTGCACGAGAAACGAACACCTGGTTTTATTGCGCTCTGCCGGCTCACAGCAGCACTGAATTGCAAGCGCCACGCACAACACAAGCTTGGAATGGCGAATATATTTGAAC
The DNA here is from genome assembly GCF_000715545.1 of Opisthorchis viverrini. Taxonomy (NCBI): domain Eukaryota; kingdom Metazoa; phylum Platyhelminthes; class Trematoda; order Opisthorchiida; family Opisthorchiidae; genus Opisthorchis; species Opisthorchis viverrini. Next base: position 543,182 of record NW_008751902.1, read on the forward strand.
GAAATCTTTGTCCTTCAAGTGAATTCGACTTCTACTGCAAATCCGAGGAGCATTAAGTAGCTTTAGATGCCTATTGGGGAGCATCAGCAGCGCGACAGCTGGTCTGGTTTTGTGAGTTGTCAGTTAGTAACAACGGCTGGTAACTGAGAGATGGATATATCGGACATTAAGTTCCTATGGCCTGTTTATGAACACACGGTGGATATCAAGTTGGGTCACAAATATGCCGGCCTTTCATAGAAGTTGTGCTTTAGAAAGCTTCACGATTTCCAATAGACATATACCGACAGCTGAATTACTGAAGGCTTCTTTGCAGTGCGGTCTCCTCGGAACTCACCATATCATTTTCTACCACACAATACCAAGCTCTGTTTCCAGTGATTGCACATGCGTAGGTTGAAATATCATGGCGTTAAAAAAAGGTATGATAATGACATTTTATTTAGGTATTTTTCATGGGTAGATATGAAGTGCCTGAGTGTTAGGGTGGTTTAACTATCCGAACGCAAAACTTATGTGAGTTTACAGCCTAGGGCATGATCCACACCTTACAAGTTGTCGAAGCCATCTGTTGATAAATTCCAGTCAGACAAGTTATGTCGCAGGTAATTATCAAAACTTTTTACTGCGCCCAATTCAAGATGAACTCCAGCCTTGAACACCAAGTATAACCACCAAATATGGTGAAAGGTTTGCAAGCCAATTGCCAAGCTCGGCGAACAGATCAACAGCCACCTGACCAACAACCAAGAAATCAAAATATTAGACTAGCATTCATTAACGTGCCCTTTGGCCCTTGCCTGCGTCGTCTGTATTCAGACTGCTAAGTAATCCATGGTCATTCGTTTGCTGAGGACTTTTCTCTCCCCTCGGGTAGGAAAGTGTAGTGGATGTTTCTGTGCATATCTTCATTTCCTGCTTGCCGATTGTCCTCGTTCATGGCTTTCCGTTTCGGCCCACTGGTACATTACGCTTTGAGGTTTGCTGTAAGTTTACGTCCCCGAAGTTGGCAGCTCTCTAGTTTTCATGCACATGTTGTCTCCTGGTCTACTTGGCCGTCATTCTGAAATAGTGGTCTGATAACTGTTGGTTTTGGTCCGTATTCCTTGTACGTGATTCTTTGTCATAGTCGTTGACCTCTAACAAAATCGACCACACAGATACTGGCGCAAACACACTGGACGACGTCTGAGTATCAAATATATCATATGTAGATAGGCAAACAATACATAGTAAATTCTGATACAGCTCACTAGGTTTGTCAAACCGAGATTTTCATTGACGGAACAACAAATTTCTACCGCCTCCTGGGAAATCAGGTCGCTATGCACCATATAGAGTGACAGAGGTTGACTCAAGATGACAGTGTCCTGCAGGATGAGTGAAGTTCGGGCGGTAGCCCCATCAGTCCATTATTACATACTCCTGTCGAAAGTAGGTGATGAGTGATGAATAGGAATGGCGAATCATCCTGTTTTTACTCTACAGTTTTATTCGGCAAACACCGGAAGGTTGTGAAGAAACATAGAGAAAATTATTAAGAGAAATACAGTAGCTATTCGCAGAGTGATGAGAGACAGATGGTACTGTTCCTATAAAAGACGGACGACTGGCATTTGTTTAAATGGGGCCTTTATTGCCGGGGTTTTTTGATATTTTTCAGAATAAAATCTAAGGCACTGTGAATGGTCCTTATGAGAGAGTGACCTTTCTATGAGAGGACCATGTGACAGACCTCATCGAGTTTGTTATGCGCAGTCCGTCCTGTAGTTGAAATGGAGTACAAAGCAATTGGTGAGGCTTTCTCAGTTTGGTAATCTTCTAGTCTGGTTGGTAGCTAATTGCCTATTAACTATCCATGCTGTATCTTATTACACGATGAGCATAAGTCGAAGTGATCCAACTGATAGTTTATTTTAATTTTACAGAGAAGTCTACCCACTGATCAACAACTTTGGCTCGTTAGGACCATTCTTAGGTCTCAGTTTTGAATACGAACAATATCCGAGAGGTCCTTGCTGAAAGACTTATACAGTGATGATAGGCAGTGAGCGAAATTAGTCGAATAGGTGAATTGCTTCGCGTATACATAGTTTATTCCCTGCCTGAACGCATCGGAATGTGTAATCACTGGTACACAACGTTGCAAGTATCTTACAACGAAATAATCGGAATATAATGTGGTCATAAACCCTGAGAAATCAGGTTGCAGCTGTTTGAAGACTGCAGCGTTATTAAGCTGGTCAACCCTTAACAGTACATACGCAGATACAGCCTTGAGGGAAGTTTAACCACTGTGGAGTTTCTGGATTCATTTTGCTTTTGTTTAGCCTGTCAGGCTATGGGAGGAAGGGCTGAATGCCTCCGATATAAAGTCACATAAGGAAGGCAGTCTTATTTGTGTGTTCAACATAATACCTTTGTTAGAAGGAACTAAGCCCTCTACTCACACATGTGTTTACCTTTGCAGGAAATTCAGCTTTCTATAGAGATAGACAAGTTAGCGACAGCTTCGAGTTGGTTTATTAGTCAGCAAAATGTATCTTCGTTATATGATTTTCTGTGCACTGTCCTCCATATATTTGTGATGGTAAAAGTTGAGTTCTATGTGGGCTCCTACTCATCTGAGGAGGCGCATGTTAGACGAAGTTATTGCCTTCCATTCCTTGGGACTTTGTCTATCTCTTATGACTTACAATGGATTTGGACGGAAATTTGCTATTTCGAACGAATCCACTTCATTGCAAGATGTGTTCGTGTCACGCTAGGGTAGCGGGCCAACGTCTGACATTCAGACAGATCATCTGTTTTTAAGTCGTTTTCAGCCTCCAACCTCATCTCTTTGGTGAGCTTTTTCAAAAATTGTAAGCGTTGACGTTGCCAGAAAAGTGTGAATCTTTATCCGATCCTAGCGCATCAGGTTCATGAGGTCGGGTGGGTAAGAGGCAAGAAAAATTATCAGGTTTGTAATATAATATTTATTTTCTCCCTGTCTAGACTTCTGGACGTCCTTGCTGGTCGAAAAGATCCGCGCTTTTTATCAGGACAAGTGCTAGTGGATGGTGTTCCTCAACCGAAGAATTTCAAATGTATATCAGGCTATGTAGTTCAGGTAAGTTTGACAGTTTTGTTCCTCAGGTGTGCGTGCTTCCTGTTATCGAATGGACATGATGGAGTTCCAATCAAATTCATTCTTTTTGTTTGGCGTTACTTCCATTCGCATCCTGCATGGCGCGTAGGGGAAACTGGCTGAGCGTAACAAAACATCAGGCCACTCAAATGTAAAATGAAGTGGTCTAAATGTTGGAAGAGTAGTGGGCTTAAACCAGGGATTTTTGATCAGTCCTAATCCATGAACAATGAAATAGAACTAAGTCTTCTGGCGCTCTGTCACAAATAGCTGGGTAAGACCATCTAGATGCACTTGGGTACGTTTCCTCTGATGAGGCGAACTTCACACCATGAGGACGGAATATGATAGAGCAAGTCCATGTAAGATCAATCCGTATGAGTGACGTGTTGGTTGTAAACCAAACATGCAAGGGTCTGACTGGGGAGCCGTGGTTGTTTTTTCTGAAACGCAGTACACTTTCCGCCGCATGAGGCGGCTCCACCCTTGAGATCCGTGGGTCTCTTCCGACGGGTTTAATGTGTTTTTTTAGAGTGCCATTTTTACCGCTCGTCAACAACCGATAGGCTGAAGCAGCCTCGCGGATCAAAGCCTGGGGGCTCCTGAACTAAGGCATTGATGGCACAATCTCCTATCATTCTAGGAATCTGGATTACTTTAATCTTCATACAAGCACTACTTTCCATCATCATCATGATAACCTGCTTTGAATCAGCGTATTTTGATATGGTCTTATACTACCATCTGTTTGGGCGTTGGTTTTATGTCCGCGAACAGCAACATTGTCAACTCTGTAGGCTCACATTTTCCCCGTCTTCATAGATTCAGGTATTGAGATTTCTAGGCGACTGCTGTACTGCGAATTCAGTTTTTATATTAGTTCTGCGTGTCTGAATCCAGGTCTTGTTAGCTTCAGCATCGGCGTGCTTGATTGTGTTTGCAATAGCTTGAGTTTTCTTCCATCGCGACATATATCCATGTAAAACATTACAGTGGGTATTATCGTTTTACACTGTAATCTGTTTGTGGCAGAGAACATTGCTTGGTAACAGAACGATTTTTGAGATAATTTGGCCCACCTACTTTTCCTTTCAGGATGATATCGTGATGGGAACTTTAACGGTACGAGAGAACCTTCATTTCTCCGCTGCTCTTCGTATGACTGTGCGATGTTCAAAGGCCGAGAGACGCCGAAAGGTGGATGAAATTATCGAAGAACTTGGACTTACCAGTGTAGCTGACAGCAAGGTTAGTTTGCGCGATGCTTGTAGCAGAACATTGTGAACAAGCGATTTCCCTTGAATCCCATTTGTATATAATGGAATATATTCACACATCGAATATTCGGGCCATATTAACTGCAGTTTGATCCGAAACCTTACCTGGCTATTTAGATGTAGTGAGTTTTATTCGCACCAAGTCAAATGGGGGTTGTGAACACCAAAGCGACAATTTCCTTGCTGTCGTTTTACAGAAAGCTTTACATACCAAGGATAAGTTAACTGTACCTCATAATAAACTAGAAAGATGAATTGCCTAAAGCCTGTCATCGATATCCTCGATTCTGTGACTGTGGTTATCGACCGGATTATTTCCTTTCATGAGCCTTTTCAGTTTACGTCTACGAGCAGGTTTCATCGACCTTATTCCATCAACTACACTTTCCGTTTTTCTACAGATTGGAACCGACTTGATACGAGGAGTGTCTGGTGGAGAACGTAAACGTACCAACATTGGGATGGAGTTGATCACCGACCCTCCTGTATTATTTCTGGATGAGCCTACCCCACTACAGGATGCTTTCATGGCCGGACAAGTGATTAAAACACTGAAAAAGTAAGCTGTTTAGTTGACATGCAAATGTGAAGGGTGATATGATATAGCAAGTGGACCTAATTTATTTGGTCCCGACCCTCTTCAGTTGTTAGAAATGATGAGCACTAGTCTGTTTCTTATATCAGCTTTCGGTGTATCGCCGAAACGTTCAAGTATAAAACACTGAGATAAATTTTGTTCCGAGTTCAGGCAGCAAGGCAGTGTAAACAGTTAGTTCTCCGTATTCCCTCATGTTTTCTTGTTCTCGTGAGACCGCCTATCTGTGTTCACATTGTAAGTGTCACAGAGAAGAGAGACGTTCCACATTTTTTTGTTTTCACATGGAAGGAATCTGAAGGGCGATTGACATATTCAGTAGGGTTCAGTCCCGGTATCGGCAACACTTTTTGGCATATTTACTTGATAGTTTACTGTTCAAAAGATACAGTTATCGCCGTGAACTGCCTCACATTCTTTTGAACAAGGAATTTAAGGAATTACGCCACCCAAGTTCAGGAAAAGCCCCCTGGGAAGGTGAAAGCGGTTTGGTGCATACCTTCAGCACATTTTCAAGGTAACTAACTATTTAAGCCCGATTGCACAGGCAATATAGTTCAAAAATGAAGATCTCGTTTTTGCCTTTCCAGTGGGTGAATTTATAAAAGACCACGAATAATTACAGTACTTTAGCAGCTTGGTTGTCACACTGTCATTGATTTTGTTAGCTCTGTCGACAAATTGATTTTTCATATGATTGGCACATGGCTGAGACTTCTAACTCCGAATTGATGGCACATGATTAGTTATTGTTGTAATCAGAGTTTGTTCGACTCAACGTCAAACTTTTGATGCATTTTTCAAGCTGCTACATACTAACCGCCGGTTACTGACTTTAGGAATCGCGTCACCCTTTTTGTCATGACTACTATTATTAGTAGCGTTGACCGGTAAATTGAACAGAATGCATACACCAGTGCTCCGCGTAACAATCCAAGCTTACCAGTGCATTGCTTGGTTCCACATTCCCTTGGTACCACAGATAACAGCTCCTTTATATAGTGCTTGACTTTTGTAATAATAGTCGACGTATTTTGTTGATGCATGTTCAATTCGTTGGGAACAACGATGACTCGTATTTTGTGGCCGTATTGTTCGTAAAAATGGACTTTCATGAAAGCGCGACCTTCTTTACGGATGCCTGGCAACTTCGATTTAATGATAAGGTTATCGACTTAATCTAGGTTCACGGTCTGATGCCATGGCTAAACACCTAGCGTAGGCTTGAGTCCAGTGTTACATATATTGCATAATTATATCGACCGCAATTTTCATGTTGTACTAGCAGACTGGCCGTCATTTTAATTCAAACATGACTTGCTATCATCACCGACATGTCGATCCTCTACCGTGACAACATTTTCTAGTTCTTCGAAAACCAACTCACATGTAATGTAATCAGTATTAGAATATTTCAGATTGAACCTAAATTATTTGACTATTTTACAACGCAGCCTGTCTCGTCGGGGACGTACAATCATCTTCTCCATACATCAACCGAAATATTCAATCTACAAACTATTCGATTCCCTCACGATGGTTTTCCGTGGACGACTGGTCTATCATGGACGAGCAAAATACGCACCGATCGAATATTTTCTGAAACTGGGTAAATCCTTCTTAGCCATTTTTACACTTAATTGCTGCCACATGATTGGTATTTTTCTGAGACTTTCAGAGAACGGCCACCGGAGGGTAAAACATCATGCAAACGGAAAATATTTTGTTTGAAATTGATTTATAAATTAAATTGTTGTCAGCGCAAGATTGTATGACAGATTGGTTTAAACTAGGAGAACCGATCTATTTAGGGAGTTTCAGACGGGACGAAACTGGAAGCGGGTTTTCAGAGGACTTCGATTACTCCGATCATGCTAGTTACAAAGAATTTGAGAGCAGTTTTTATGTGGTCTCAAAAAACCGGATCTATATCTGGACTAAACAACCGGAAATGGAAAACTTCTGAACCCAAGATCGACTTTTTCTCTGTCACCAGTTCTACGAAGCCGTCCGTCTCCAAATTGCGCATACCTGCGCATCGCACAACTTATTGACAGTTGAGCAAACGTGTGCTGAGTTCTTCCCATTTTCATCTGTAGATGGAGCGTTTTTCTCTCGGTTAACGATGTGCATCCGTCTATTGTGATAGAAAGAACAACAGAAAACCATCCTGGTAGCCTATCAAAATTGGCTGTTTTTGATATAAGTCGATAAGTGTACACTTTGACCTTGCTTGAAACATGTGGTTCCAAATTAGCTTTTAGCTGCTAAGGTCGTCCAAGCACATCAAAACCCAGGTCATTATATAAGAAAATAAGAATGAAGTAGATAGCCAGAAGGACCGCGATAATTCGGTCGTCACCAGGGCCAGCTCACCGTCAGATCTGAAGCAGCCTGCGAAAAACACAAAAACCTTATCTTGCGTACCTTACAGTCTGACCGCTGAATATGCTCCTATTCGATACTGTTGTAGTCATTAAAAACCTACAGATACTGTACTAGTTCACACTTCGATGATGAAACAACCAAACTGAAAATAGCAAGCTCATCCAAAAATCCAACTAAAACTATAATCTGGGCTTACGGCGTTACCTGAGTTGAATGAGAATACTGAAAATGTTCAGACACTGTGATTTTCCCCCTTTTTAAGGTGGTCACTTTAGGCTTTGAGTACCATACCACCCGGCCATGCCTGGCTGCTCAGTAACTTCAGCCCAATTCTTCTGAAGGCCAAAATCCTTGGTGCAACTACATATGATGTTACTACTTGAAAACCTTCACTAAACAATTCAGAAAGGTAGAAATTTTCGTAAGTAGTTTGGGCCTTTAATCTGAGCAGTCTGTACTCGAGGACCCACTCGACACTTAATACGCGACCACATATATCGTTGCTGACCAGGCGCCCGCAACCAAACGGCATAACGTTAATCTAATGGAGGAAATCTCGCGGGCTTGAACCTCCCCCTTGAAATTCGTGGAATATGCACTGCTGATGAGATCAGGGAGAAAGCGGTTGAATAGTGCTACTCGGTTTTTCGAAAGCATTTACCTCACTTGTGACCAGAATTCGCGATACAAAATAAAGGTGTGATCAATAGGAGACCGCTATGGCATTGTGTTTGGGGAGCGAAAATTGTCTCGGTTGATCGTCGACAACCATAGATAGGCAGAACACTTCCTTGAAACAAATATGATCTTTCAATTTTCCACGAATACACGGCTACTCATCCTCCGCTATCAGGCTGAGACATGCGTCAGCAATTATGCTAATTAGGTGTTCAATTATGGAATTATGCGCGGATGTCACCGGGAAATAACGCACTGCGTGGTCCGAGCTATCCGGAACCTTAAAGTAAACAAATTTCTACTTGATGGTAGTGGTCCTCCCCTCTGTGAATCGGACCACACGGTCGCCAAGCGTACCTGGCTTCATATGCCCCAGTGTCTAGTAGACAGCTTTTCATATTACATTCATACCTTTCAAAGAAAATCATTCTCCAAGGCCACGGATCAACTCGGAGACGAAATTTTCACTCATGTGGGTAGTCAGCGATGTATTTAGTGTTGCAATATAGGGCAACCGAGTGTATCCTGGTCGCAGATAGTGAATTTCACATCCAAGAAACACTGTGTAGTCATTCTAGAAAGCTGAGTCTTAGCCATTCTTGTTGAAGTGCTGTATATGGTTTCTGAATTCCAAAATTTTCAGGTTATGCCATATAACGACGTGATACCTTTCGGATAAGATTAAAAATAAATTGTTTGACCGCAGTAGCTACACTGGGATTTTTTTCTTGATATGAATTAGGTCCAATTGTACACTGAAGCTGTTACAACCCTGAGGAAAATATCAGTAATACAAGTATACTGTTCAAAAGTAGGTTTAGGATCCCTCCCGGAACTAATGACCTTTGGATAAGATATTCTTGCAGATCCCACATCACAAATCAAAGCCACACTGGGCACTAGAGCCTAATTTGGAAAGCGACAGTGCCTGGTCTTTAGTCGGACCTTATAATATTTTGCTTTTTCTACACCTACAGGTTATGTTTGTGAAAATCACAACAACCCATCTGATTTCTTCATGGACATACTTCACGGTGAAGCACCGCATCGTCCAACCGGAGGACCAGGTAAGAGGGCCATTTGTGCAGTTGGTCTCGAAATATCACACGGGCGCATCATTTCATGAAAACCATGTGTTTTTTTACACTGAAGCTATCCTGGAGAGATTATTCTAGTCTTTCCACTCCAAGGGTCGAAATGTTGGAGCTTTAACACAATTAGAGCAATGGTATTTTCCGGTTAACCACATCGGCTTTTGTACCACGGTGCAACTGAGATCATTAAAATTAGTGTGTCATACAATATATACACATCACAGATAAAGATGCTGGACTAGCGACTATCGTATATATTCTCGATTATGTAATATTGGTGTTGAAGAGCAACTTAGTCACTGCTGTTTGAAAACTGTTACGTAGCCTTGATACCCTATCGCAAATCAGAGGCTTTTGGTCTAAGATTCATACGTAGTTCATCTTGTTATGGGATAGATTTGAGAGTACTGGACAGCTAGATCCAACAACTGGTTTCTGGATAACGTGATCTCATTCTTAATTTGTTGATCAGTACATGACCCTTGTTATATTGCCGCTAGCTAGCTGACAAAACTGTGCGCGCTACGTGAGCAATATTCAAAATCCATTGATTCTCCACAGTGTTTGAAACACTGCAACGTATGATCTTCATTCCTTCTTGGCAAGACAACTAGTGGGAGGTTGTCATGACTACGGTTTTTGCCTCACTCAGATAATGCACCAAACAACAAGTTCGTGTACAAAATTGTGTTCTGTTTCTCAACACTAGCCTTCCAAGCTGAACTGCATTAAGGTAGCTCCAGACTAATTGCAGTCGAGTGGAGCGTTAACTGACCTGATTTATCCTTCAGCCCTTCTTTTCATTATGAACATGAAGAGAAATTCACAACGACGAATTTGGATATATTATCAAAAGCGTTCGTGGGTCCCAAGGTCTGAGTTACTTGGTATATTACTAACGTACTGAGGAGATGATTTTTTCATCCAAAGGAGTTATGCTTTAGTTAAGCAATAATGATTTTTCCACCCAAAGGAGTTATGCTTTAGTTAAGCAATATAAAACTATCTTGCTCACAAATATGGCGCGTCTGTGTGTGATTGTGAAATCTCGTTGCTGCTTATTTTTTGGCCACAACTTCTGGGCTTACTTGAAAAGCAACAAGAAATCCTGAGACTACAAACATTGTAAATTAGGAGACTCATCCCACTCTCACCTCTGCGTCTGTTATAGCCGAAAAACTTGTACGTTGTGACAGGTACTAACACACGGGCAACAGCGCGGCTTGTTATCTGTTCATAGTAACATACCATCACATACATCTCGTTGAGGTTTTGCAGAGATGCTTTCCAGAATACGGAATTTACACCAATTTTCGGCATCATACTTGAGATGGTCGCACGTTTTTGTTTCGTTGCTCTGTTTCAAGGTGCTTTGCTGTGTTTTTTCCTCAATAACACAAAATCGATGACGGGATGATGTGTCCTGGCAAATATTATTTCGGCAGCACACTATGAAGTTGGATTGCTATTTCTTGGAGGTTTGAGAGACAGGGCAGTGTTCAGCCAAATCAGGCGCAACCAATCCAAATTACGTTAGCAGTCGACCCCAGTGCTCCTATGCATTTTGCATTCTCGTAGATCTACGTGAGAAGCAACTATCCAGATGATACAGAAAACTGTATATAGCATGAAAACTTTGCTAAGCTCAAGCGGAATAGCGAAACAATCAACAACCAAGAAGATGGTGAATCATTGCGTGAGTAGTTCTGACCCGGCGCCACGTAGCTCCACAATCATTTTGTATTCTTAGACTGTACTAGTGCCATGTAGCCCCACAATCATTTTGTATTCTTAGACTGTACGAAGGCTGAAACAGGTTTCGGAGCGTTGTGATAAACGGCCGCCAATTCAACAAATGTGACACTGTTAAAAGGAAACAATCGAACAAAGCTACTGAAGAGTTTTCGGCAGTTTTATACATAACATTCTGTAAAAGACTGTAGCATCTATTCGTGGCCATTCCGACAAAGGTATCTAAATTTGTGCTAAGTGGTTAGAAAGATCAGTACTTTACTGCACTGTGACGGTTTGCGCACCCACTGTCGCTTACTGGGCTGCATTGGAAGGTGGTACTCACGTGACATTTGCATTCTCTAATGAATGGAGGTTTGGGCAATAAAATCTGCTGGCCTTCCAAGCTAGAAAGTAGGTAAGACTTTTCGAAAAAGTTTGGTGACAATCGGCAGGTTTATTGCTGGGCAACGTTTCGATTTTGACACAAACGCTTCATGGAAGTTTTAAGACGGGGAGTGCGATTCACACCATAGCGACTGATAGCCGAGGCGGAGATTACTAAGCATCGCAGCCTGAATAGAATCGAGGATGTGGAACAGGCGAGCGTATGGAAAGCGTTCTTAGATAAACCTTGTTGACACGTGACTATGTGGTTGTCAATCCACGTAGAGTCATCAGCAAAAACTGTGGGTGGAGTTGGAAGTCACACAACTATCTAAGCACTAGCTCATCCACACAGGCGGACAGAAGGTTCAGACGACGTTCAAGGGGGACCATTAAATGACATTTGAGATACTGAGTCGAGAGGAGCATGCGGGATTCCGGCCTGGTAGGGGTTGCGTTGACCAAACCTTCACACTGCGTCAGGTGCTAGAACAACGCCATGCGCATGACATAATGCGTTCTTTGTATTCTCAGACTTCCGGATGTGTGAGTGTACGAAGAGCTCTCCAAAAGTTTCCGTACACAAAGCGGTGTCCGTCAGGGATGCCCACTTTCTCCATTCCCTTTTAACTTCGCGATCGATGAAATAATGAGCGAACGCTGTAGGGTCTCCAAAACCCTGGTGTTCAAATAGACTATGAAGAAAACCTTGTCGATCTGGAATATGCAGTCTACATCATTCTCATGTTCGAAGAGGAGGGGAAGGCGCAGGTGTTTTTGGATGAACTGACCGAAGTCATCCCGTCCTTTGGTATGCACTTTGCACAAATTTTAAGGTCATGCTCGTGGACGGGCAGTCACTGAACGCGCCAGTTACAATCCAGTGAGAGGTGCTGGAAGCTGTGAAGCGTTTTACGTATCTTGGAATTTGTATTAGTTCTGGCTGTAGTGTGACAAATGAGGTGAATGCCCGAATCTGCAAAGCTCAGGTCGCGTTTGCTAATTTGAGACACCTATGGCGTCAGAGTTGTTTATCCCTGAATCTGAAGGGACGTATGTGTTAAGCTACAGTACGAGCTGTTTTGTTGTATGGCTGTGAGACTTGGCCTATTCGAGCAGCGGACCTGAGACGTCTTCAGGTGTTCGACAATCGTTGTCTCAGAAGCATAGCTCGTGCGGGGTTGGAGTCGGAAAATCCATAACGGGGCAATTAGAAAGCGAGTTTTCGGTTGTGCAACATGGACTTCCACTGAAGGATATGTCCAGCACCATTAGCTGCGTTGGTTGGAACATGTGTTGCATATGCCGACCCATCGTTTGCCGAAGAGAGCGCTGTTTTCCATGCCCAATTCAGAGTGGCGTAAGCAGAGAGGTGGCCAACCCTTGACTTTGCAGAGGAGTATGAAGGAGATCACGAAACGCTTGGGTGCTGTCGGTGCTACTCGCCTTCCAGGATGGGGACCACTGTCAACCGATGTCAGTGGCGTTCTTGTTGTCAGTTTCTATCCAGATCGCCTGAGTGAATGTCTGGAGGTATAGGCACCTCGGAATGATTGTGTTAAGCTAGCCCTAACTCCCTTCCCCGTCCACCCTTACTCTTTCTTTACAGTAAGGCTTTCAAATAAATCGTGGTTGTACGGCAGTGAAGCACCGGTGTTGACAACTGATGTCATGCTGTCGATGGTGATGGTGAGAACTAGACCCTAGGCGGAACCGAAACACATGTAGGTTTCCCCATCGACCCAGCACTTGTTCATCCACCCTAACACACAAAAATTTCTCGGCTGACACCCAACGGAGATTTAGCTTGACTTAGCTGATTGGTTCTCCTTCTGCCTTAAATCTCGACCATCCTCGGATCCTAATCACTTGGCCTGACGAAGCTTCTGTGTCAAAAGCGAAACGTTGCCCAGCAATAAATCTGTCACCAAACGTTTTCGAAAACAATGACTACTCAATCGGTTCCGAGTATTTTTCACCTAGGTGATGGTTTATTCTAGAAAATTTGAGCTACTCTGATGATTGAGACCTGTGGTGAGCTCGGAACGTTTCGCCACCCAATGAGGTGAATAGTATTCGCACGCCGGTAACCACTCCTGAGCTCAGATCATTGCGCACATCCACCGTCCTGCGGATGTGTGGACAGCATGGTAGGTACATCGCTCTTTCAGGCTTATCAAACAGTCAAAATGATGTTGCCCCCCAGGGGGCTTTTATTATACCAACAAAATGTAGACGGCTCCCACTGGCACCCATCGGCACTGCATACAATGAGTTACGAACTACGGAGCAACCGAGTTGAATTATAACTGGCAAACGATCTCGAATATTCTTCTAGACCTCTATTAAGCTTCAACTAAGCCAATATGTCATGACTCATTTCCAGAAACATTCAAGGCGACATAGTGCGACTCCCCTCCAGGCAGAATTGTTTCTCCCTTGCTTAAAGGTGAATACATTACGATTGGACACTACATCTCCACGCTTTCAGGTTGAACAAGAATGCTTGTGTTGATTGTCAGTTGTAATTTACTATATTCCCATTTGGATGTTATGTCCAGAGGTCAGTCACAGCTGTCTGGTTGTATCTCTTAATATAGCTGCCATCTCTGCTCTTTTATTTTTATCTGTGGTCGAAACGTAGTGGACTCATTTGATAGCGGTAGGTTCAATTAGGACTGGATCATTATTTGCCTTACCGCTCCGGTCGGTTTTGTTATGGCTTCTGTTAGTTTGGTTCAATGGCCAAATTTTTGTTTGCTTTTGAAGCTGTGTAGATTTGCTGGTTAACACAACTGATTTTGTCGCCGCATCGCTTCTTTTTATTATGTGTAGTTGTAGTTGCGCCTACTTCATTTAGGTTGAGAAACCCGTAGAAATAGATGACAATCTCATGTTGGCAGTATTTTAAAAAGTTCATACACCAGGTGATTATTGAGAAAAATGAAGGTCGGTGGAAAAGTTGTTATCGAGTTTAATGGAAGAAGATAGCACACTTATGCATCAGAAAACTAGATGAGATATTTCATAAACGCATCCTTCGAGTGACATTACTTCTTTGTGACAACGGAGAGTCCTGACGTAGATATACACCAACAACAAGGAAAGTTCACTTTCACTGGGATTCATCGAAAGGTTCGTGATTGCTGCTCATGTTAAAATAGTATACTGTCACTTAAGGTAATTTCGACCCTAGCGAAGTACCCTCGACCAATCGTATTACTCCCGAGGACTCCAAACTACAACTTGTCGAAAGAACTGTGGAGGACGTTGATATATTTCATCAGTGGGTCACAACACTAAGTCGACAATGCAGGGCAGATTTATGAGAAGAAACTGAAGAACATAGCATCGAAAAACATGAAATGATGACATCTTTTGATATAAACCCACATCTGTCGCTGAACTGCATATATAATGGATCCTTAGAAAAAGGAGACTTCTGCGAATCACTCGGTATATGCCCAATGAACATGTCGACCAATAAACAGCGTTTCTGATTATATCCAATTCACAATGGAATAAGAAACCGATGGCAACTGGCACTCGTGGACATCCTCATCACGAAATCACCAAAGCGCAATTACAGACGGAAATCTACAGAAAGACAACACATACAGACCAAATTCTCAGCAATCACCCGCACTGACACCAGCAAAGCTGCATCCAGACTCTGCAAGCGTATTGAAACGCGCTGCAACACAACGGAGTCAAAAGTGCGGAAAGATAAATGCTTGTGCAGAACTTTTCAGAGAAACAGATACCCTGGGAACTTCATCTGGCGCACTCTCAGAAAACCAAATTCGGCCATCCCAACAGCGCAAAAAGAAGACAAACGGATCACACTTCCACAGATCAGGAATATTTCGGAAATGACCGCACGGCCACTATTGCAGTACAACAGTACAACAACAGTGTCCCACAACCTGCAAGCACCTTACGGAGAACAATATCAAACTCAAATGGACGATT
>NW_008751902.1:558455-580031 GCF_000715545.1 Opisthorchis viverrini
CGTGTAGAAGGTACGAACTTTCCAACAAGCACTATGTGGGACAATCACATGAGTAGATATTAAATACTCTTCAAATACTATATAAACACCGCTGGACGCGAAGGAGGCAACCACTCAACTGCGCACTGACGATGTCCCCTCGACTGGGAACGAAACTTTTGTGAAGCCCCGAGAACAGTCTAATGACTATCTGGTCCACCACCACTACACATACCCGAGCTGCCAATATTTCCACGCCCTGACATTCGCTAGGAACTACATAAGCATGAACAACTGTGTTGAGTACATTTTCACGTTACTACCACCCAACATCTTTACAAGAATGTCGGTATAAATATGAAGGCGCCCCGATTTCAAATAGGGTAACTTCAATGAACTTTTTAATCCTGATATGATGTTTGATGTGGTGCCCTTTTACCGAGACACTCTAGTGTCTGTCAACCATCGACTTTCGTTCAAATAAAACTCCCCAAATTAACGGTCCTAGGCACTGATGTAAATACTACCATTTCTCTTAACACTTTAACACCTAACTTCAGTGTGGGACATACTCGAGAGCATTTGATAGACGTCCGACCATCAGATGCCGTTATCACATTTTCACATTTTGTATAATGCCTAAGCAGCGCCACCCGTACGACCGAAAAACAATTGCTGCTTTCCCCTACTTCAAAAGAACCTTTGAAACTGGCTTTCGATTAATTTTTTGCACATACGAAGGATGCTGTGACCCAAATTGTGTGTGAAAGAATGAGAAGACCACTCCCCTTGCATCAAACTTTGATTCCACTTGAACAGTAATTCGCCGTTGACAATGTGCACCAAGTTAATATCGCTTTGTGAGCATGCAACGGAAAATATTCATTAGGACAAGAAATTTAGGTAGTTAAGCGAACATACCAGTCGAGTCAATAGGGTAAGTGCATCCAACTTCCATGCGAGGAGGTGAGTAATCTTAATCGATGCAAAACCTTCCTATTTTGAGTCAAACTTCAAGAAGATCGAAGCCCACCCAACTGCGACGCCCAGGGAGGTTCGACGACTAGGCTTGTTGTTAGTCAGAGCGAGGAAGTTTTACGTAACACAAAACCTTACAATAAGGTTGAGAATCAAAGCCTCCCATATTGGTTATATTTTGCCCATGTTTTATTCCCAGGACTCATTCAGGATTTCTACAAAATTGCATTCATTGAAGCACGTAAGATGCAATGGCACTTCAAGAACATCCTTTTTGGCTTTCTTTTCAGAGAAGCACTGTGACTTTTGGTCAGGCTAGTCTCTCAATGTTTCGCACAGCCATCATCTTCAAATGTGCTTTTCACGACTCCACCTATACTTCTAGAACACGCTTCACATTTGAATCCTTGTTTGCTATTACTGAAACCTACCGTCATTCTGTTCTTCCTCATATTTCGTCGGTACCGTTTCGGTGATGAATAGTCATTTGTTTAGGTTTCTGACAACACGAAGACAACAGGTTAAGTAAGGCTAAAGTCAGCCTATCAATGGTAAGAATATGTTAGAAAGCGGGTTGCTGAATTCCTGTTCACCATACGGTGTTGTAGTGCATAATTTTTGCATCTGTTTTCCGTCAAAACATTCCACGTAGAGAATGAAAGGTTTGCTTTCGTGACAGCGTTTGACTTCTGAGCACGCTTACCCCTTCTGGAACCAAGCTACACGGTTACCATTGCTCGGCTGTACTGTTTGTCTTTCGTTTTCAGACAGCGACACCCCTTTGGACGAACCAGAACACATTCATTTAGTCGGGGAACGCCTTGTCAAGGAGTGGGACGAATCGGCGGAATACGAACTGTAAGTTTTTTCAAACCTCCTGAGGGTCTCCATATATTAATTCTCTAAAGCTAGGAGGAAGCCTCGTCTTTTAGGATCACTAGAATATGAAAAGCTCACCTTTGTCTGTCAACCAATCCTTCGTTCCAGCTCAGTTTTTGGCAGCGGTGACAGGCGAAAATTCAAAGAAAATGGGACAAGTTTAGTTAAACATTGTCAGGGAAACAGTTCAACACTGCTACAGGTCGGTAAGGCATCCCCAGATCCAGATCCCGTTCTCAATCAGGACTAATCAGGAACTGATCACTCCCGTTTTTTTACCGGAGTCCAGGTGTTAACTGACTGCCATAAGAACCATGTTCATACGATGAACTGCAATCAGGATCCATTTTTACGATTGCCCGTCCCCAGTAATTTGACAAATGTGGGGCATACAAAACGAGATTATCAGAAAACACGAATGAACTGACGCTGATACACGTACAGAACGGGACAGTGGTGTATGATTAACCATGTGCAATCCTGAAAGGTGTTAGCATGTGTAGGTGTGATGATTAGAACTATGATCCACTCCACCCGGACTGATCGAAAAGACGCTGGAGACCACCAAAACCACTAGTATGAAAACGATCAAGAAAAGGAAGTTGGTGCATGAATGGAAGTCCTCTATTACTCTAATGAGACTGTACGGCTACCAGCGTTACGTAGAGTCACCCGCTGGATTGGTCTGAACATGAGAAACGAAGTCTCAACCGTCCCCCCGAGTCACGTAATCTTCTCTAACCAAAGAAATCGATGAAATGTACACAATAGCTAACAAGTAATATTGAGATTTATCCTAAAACTCAACCATGAGGTCTTATCTGATATCCAACAATAAACTCAACAGCTATTTTCTAGATTTGTTTGGAGCGGTGGATTCTTTGTTCGGGGTAAATTTATCATGGTAGAGAAGTCCAGTGCACCAAAGTTAATTTTACCTAGACAAGTGTTGGTACATAGCCCCTTTTAGCTTTCCACGTGAAGTATGAGCGCGTGACGTGTGGTGGTTACCAACTGCTCAAAGGTTGCTGACCAGCTACACCCACTCCTTTCAGAAAGCGCTGGTCAGCAAAATGTACGGATAGGAAAGTTCTGCGTGTTACATCGGCGACATAGGTGGGCTTTGAGAAGCAGTCATTCATATATTCCTTTCAAAATAAACATGTAGTGCTTTTTTCTTGACCGGGGGCACTATTCATAAGGTCGCTGGGAAGTCATCGACAGCCCACGACTTGATTCGTCCTTCTTGCAGAGGGCGCAGTTCCAGAGTTTCCGTCAACCCCGCGTTGTACTTATTCACCAAATTGTTCGCAATTCGTCAGACACACTTATTTGCACACAAACTTGGTTTCAATTGGAAACTCAACGAACTCCCACCCGAATCTCTCTAGTTTATCCCACCGTTCAAGTAAATGTACTGCACCAAGGCCGCTTCATGTTTCGCTTGGCACGATCTTCAAGATATCACACGATATTTCGTTTGCGACGCATATCACTCATAAGGTTACTGAAAGCTCTTCGACGGAACATTCGGTTGAAGAATATCCTGAGAGGGAAATTCAGCTGGGATTCAACTGAGTCGTGCATTAACACCAATCTAATTAGCGAATGCATGTATGAGTATGTCTTTCCTTCCCATCAACCCAGATGTCCGCTTCTCAAAGGGACGTTCCTTGAAGAATTGTTGAGCCTCGTAACCCCCATTACACCTTCTCAAAGACACACCGGTTTCATTCGGTAAAACACTTTCTACCCTTCGAACTTTTGACTTCTTCTGCCTTCATCTTCCCCCTACTAGCATCTTGAAAGAAGTTGCGGCAATAGCAAAGCGGTTACACCCCGATGGGGCCGGTCCCCCAGGAAATGGGAAATCCGCGATTACGACCGACGTGAGTTATGCTGTACCATTCTGCCGACAGTTGAATCAAGTATGCTGGCGAACTTCATTGAATCTGCTCCGAGATCCACTTGCTTCGGTGGTGCAAACACTCGTCTATCTGTTCTTCGCCTTGTCTATGGGGACTGTCTATTTTCAAATGGACACTTCGCTTGAATCAGGAATTCAAAACAGAGCTGGCCTTTTCTTCTTCTCCACACTTCAGGTAGTATTCGTCAATTTGGGATCGATTGAACTCTTTATCAAGGAACGTGTCCTTTTCATGTAAGTGCCTTGCATTCATCACGGAGATCTGTCATTGGTTAGTAAGGTAAATGTTTAGTCGTTTTAGTCAGAGGGAGGGAAGAGTTTTTTGAGTAAATAAGTGAGGATTGATGGAGTCAAATGCAGGTGATATTCACCGGTCAAACGCTTCACTACCCTAACATGTTCCATCGCAGGTCTATACACTATGTGTACTGCATACTTCATTTTTATCTACACACTGTATAAATGTCAGGTCTAATGAATAATCACTGGGATTCTTGGATCTGTGCCTAACGTGTAAAAGCTGTTGCAATGTAAACGCTGATTGTTTCCATTTGTCCATGAGCTTGCATATCACCGTATACGGGAGTAGGTGTGTAAATCCCAGTCAATCAATCGATGTCAATTCATCAGCTATAAACCGTGTACCACAGACACATTGGTTCCCACTGCTATAGTTCCGATCACCGGAGTGTGGGAGAGTTCGAGAGATATTTGCACGTTCATTTGATTCAGGAATTGAATAGCTACGCATTGAAGGTGATAGCTTTGATGCACGAGTGTCATTGACTGCACTATTGGGCCGTTTCTGTCAGTGTCAATGACCATTGGTGAGAGGAGACTCAGGGTCCCATCCAGGGAGTTTACAAGCTAGTGTTTTCGTACTTCGTAGCCATACATACACTGTTCACCTTCCTGTCGCTTCCACTCATCACAGGACTGGAAAAAAATCCCTGTGAGGAAGACGGTCTTCTGGCATGCGAAGTACATGTCCTAAGCAGCGCAACCTATGACGCGTGTGTAATTCGTCCATAGCTGGAGCGCTTCTTCTGCATAAGACTATCTGGCGTACCTCAGCATTGCTAATCCGATGTTCACGTAAGACCTGACTAATGCTTCGAAGACAACGATGGTCAAACACGGACATCTTCCGTACGCCCTCTGCGCGTAGAGGCCATCTTTCTGATCCATAAAGCAGTATAGATCGCACTGTCGCAATGTAAACTCTGCCCTTGATAACAAACTCACGTCATGTCGGCGCCATAGGTATCGGACGTCGGAAAAAGCTGCGCTGGCCTTCTCAGTTCGAAAAGTACTCTCATCCCCGGCCACTGTACTGGAATTTATACAGCTGCCCAGGTAAACGAATTTATCTACGACGTCGATTGGCTCGCCTGCCTGTAGCAGCACCTTACACTTTGCAGGTGCGAAGTGCATGTGGCAGAGTTATTTCGTTCACCCCTTTCGGTGCCTAACTGCCATGCCACCCGAAGGTCAGTAGCTCCCACGTTAACACATGAGCAACATCGGTGTTTCGATTGTCCTTTTCTTACTCCATTAGTTGTGGAGAACCCGGGCACACATATGGCAGCTTCGCATAGAAACTGTTGTGCTACACTGTTTTACCTCCAATTTCATTATGCTTTGAAAGAGATTTATCGGTCATCCACATAATCACCTTCAGTTACTTTCACATGGCTTCAACTGTCACATTCCTAAATATGGAACCAAAATGCACCGTCAAAGGTTTGGACTTACTGGACACTGTCCCAAGTCAGAAAACATGGGAGATGAGGATCAAATAATCTTGAGTAGGCGCCCGAGTACACACAACACACACACCCCTGGGCTAGAATCACCCGCGACCTCATGCCTACTGGACGGATGTTTCCCCAGCTGGGTTGCCGCAGATCACATAATATTAGTCCAACCTTTGTCTGTTCCCGATCATTCAAACGAACTAATGTCTCGGTTATTTTGATGGTATAAGCATTTGGTCAACTGTAGGAGGGATATTAGGGAGCTCATTGATGGCACTGACAGATGTCAACTTCCATTCAACTAACTAGAAATGTGACTGACCTATGTGAAATCCGTATGCATACGCGACGTGGGCCGGTATCCTCGGTAGCACAGTTAACTGAACAAATGAGAAGTCGACGGCTCGCATCTCGCTCATAGATGTCTCTACATGACTTATATTTGGGTTCTTACTCACGGAAACGATTTAACTGTCTCTCGTATATCTATTACGACTTTATAGGACTATGTTGACCGGTCCTTCCATTCAAAGAACTTCGTCTCTTTTTATTCCATTCTGGCTTACAGACATGAGAACAGCAGTGGATACTACAGGATATCTGCGTATTTTTTATCTAAGATACTGTGTGACATACTCCCAACCAAAGTCCTCCCAGTCCTCCTATTCATGCCCATTTGCTACTGGATGGCCGGCCTATTACCAGAGGTCGGTGCGTTCTTCTATTTCGAGCTCCTTTTAAGCATCACAACCTTGGCCGCTGCCGCAATAGCGCTTTTCATGTCAGCAACCTTCACGCTGTTTGGGATCGCCAACGTTGTTGTATCCATTCTGTTTGTCTTCATGATGGTGAGTTTGAAGCAGTATCCGGAAATTTTGGTCGATTATATTAGTACTGGACAGGAACAGGGTTTACCCATTATTCTTGTGGAAAGACAAACCTTTGTAAGGGGTAATATTGTCCTCTCGTTCAACCGAAAGTGATGCAGATATGAAATCTCCTTCATAGTTACGGTTTTGCATGGTGATAGACGGTGATAGACGTGGAAGACTGAAGTCCTCGATTCTAGGGGCTTCTCGAGTTCTCGAGTTCGACAAAGTACGGTATTGGAAACCATCGTACACCCACTCTGTTCATCTTCAGTAATTTGGCTTTTAATGAGCATTGATGCTACACATTTGCAATGAAAATGTTGAAATGGGCAGCAAAAATCTGCGGATTATATGTTAAGGTTACCGAATCCCTATGGAGAACCCTAAAGCGATTGTTCCAAAAGTACGACCCGCTTGCGACACAAAGTTTAGGCACTACTTTATTTCACTGTCAATGATGCTGGCCTCAAAATCAGGTTACTCTTGAAGTGCGATTGACTGTTTTTGGCTGGTAAACAGTATGGAATACGAACAACATGGAATATGAACAACATGGAGCCGTCTTATCCTGGGTGTCCCAGGTGTCCTCGGACTGAAATGCAATACTTGAATAGTTTGAAATAGAAATCACTGTTTCGTCAGGCGTGTTGGGTGTGCGAGTGCATCACGAATTGGGAGTAGCACGTCCCCAAACTACGCCTCACACAAAGACATACACACGGCGGAAATGGTTCAGGTTATTCAGATGGGCCACAATCCTATTTGCATCCGTTAATCACCTAGTCAGAACCCTGAAAGAGAGACCAGAACCATTCCGACATCGGTCGACTCGACGTCATTCTCAGGGGTCTTCAGATTTATTCCATGTTCCGTGACTGAACATTATGCATTTGTCGTCATGCTTGTCAACCAATACGTTGAGAGTGATTTGCGATCGGGACCGACGGAAGCAAGTGGCAGCACCTTATAATTCACTTCACTTAGCTATCCACAAAATAAAATAACAAGCGTCCTGAGTTCCAGATACACCACTCAATCATTGACTCTATCGTGGGTGCATTTTCGATACCATCACTGTCAAATTCACAATTTTCTGACGTAATAGTAACTAGGCTCAACCCGGCGCAGTGATTCACCGGAATGACCTAACTGGCGGAAACAATCAGGCAGAAGACTAACGTGTGAAGTTATCAGCATATTGAGGTGAAGCCTTTCTCAACAGTCAATGAACAACTCAAAACACAACGCGCGATCTGATTATACCTGAACCCAAGCCAAATACGACAGACTAAGACAAAGATGTTACCTTCAGTGATCAGTATAAAAGCTACGAGAATGATTTCAGAGTTACAGAATTATAGCTCAAGATCGGACTATTACTACTTTAGTAACCAATCTCAGTGATGTGTACACCCTCAGTAGTTATGACCATATTTTACCATAGCCACCTGCAGGATAGTCAATTACCTGTGAGAACTACCATAGCTTAGTCAGATCTCAACCTAGCAAGACTGACATCTCCGGTGGAATCAAACAGCCGATTCTGTCCGTTTGCTAAGTGAAGCGCAGACAACAGATCTGCGATTCGCGATCTGCCGAAAGCTTGCCACATGAAACAGCACCAGTGAATCTGATCACGAAACATCTTAATGAAGCTTACATTAATCATGACGATCTATTATAGTATCATTTACCAAAGAAGTGATACCAGGAGCGCAGAATGTTTTGGGTAACTTAGCAACGCGACGGTCCAGGATCCTATCTCCTTGGACATGACGGCGATTGGCTGATTTCCATAGTTAGGCTTCCACTCGTCTATGGCAAGTAACTCGCGACTTTGTAGGAGTCCTTCTTGGTGTCATTCGGAATGTGCTGGAATGTGTGTTCGAACCGCGGACCTTCCGCTTTGTAAGCTGGCGCCTTAATCACCGAGCTATCTCGAGCTTATCTCAGTACTAAGTGCACGTCCACTAATCAGTTATTCCCGTTACCAACTTGAAGTATCTACGTTAAGCGAGCTCCTAGATTCGCAAATAATAGACTGATAGCCGCAGGTGGACCAGCTCTGCCTCTGTAGTGTTTAGACCTCCGTTGAAAAAATCTGAATGTTTCATACGGAACCTACGGAGGCGCCTTAAGAGCTATCTCGAGCTTATCTCAGTACTAAGTGCACGTCCACTAATCAGTTATTCCCGTTACCAACTTGAAGTATCTACGTTAAGCGAGCTCCTAGATTCGCAAATAATAGACTGATAGCCGCAGGTGGACCAGCTCTGCCTCTGTAGTGTTTAGACCTCCGTTGAAAAAATCTGAATGTTTCATACGGAACCTACGGATAGTGCAAAATGTTGAACTTTTTTGGAAGTTCGCGGGAATGCTCGAAACGTGCTGCCTCAACCTCGGGGCCATGTATGCTAAGCTTGTCTGTCCCATCTGGTCATTTATTGCTGGCGATACTGTACTCCCCTTAGAAAACATCACCTCTGATTTCTTCGCCGTAAAACAGCAATAGCGGTGAATGACACGGATGAAAGACATGGAGTATGCCGCCGGTTGACGTACATCTGTCGAACAGCGGAACTACTTGCGATAACTCAAGTAGTCAGCAAAAATAAGGAAAAGTTGGCCTAGTGCCCCCGAAGAGTTAGAGTTAGCACATGATATCTAATACTTGAACGCGAGTGTTGTGTGGAATCTGCATTAAATTGAGATACATTGAATACAACGAATAATGACTTTCCTATATTTCATCGCAGGTGTTCGGTGGATATTTGATCAACCTTAAGTCAATGGCCGCATGGTTGAGTTGGCTGAGATACTTGTCCATATTTCGATACAGCATGGGTGGGCTGTTGACAGCGGAAATGCGAAGTCTGACATTCTGTCCAATCACAAACACCTCTGTACCAGGAGCACCGGACAATCGTCAATGGTAAGGTCTACTCTATCACTCACTGTCAAACCACTGTTTGCTATTTTCGAATGACCACACCCACCTTGTTTCATATGATCCCGTACGATAAGTACTTGGTTTGAAAACAAGACTTGCGACGGAACTAATTGAGCATATCAGACTAACTGATTAGACCTCGGTGCGTATTCGTTCATTCGAGCTTCCAGACTATTGGTCTCCACAAGTTGAAGCGCTTTCAGTAACTTTATGCACAGCGTGTCCAGTGACAGTTGCATTTTGTTGAGTGCTTGCTACTTACAGTGACGTGCTCTTGCAAAAGAACACACCGTTTCATGTACAACGCCACCAAATGGGTTCGGAGTTTATTAGCACGAATGAGACCTGTCAATTTTGACCAAGAAATTTCATGGCGTGAAGCTCATTAGTTAGGAACTGATCGCAGCTTACGAAGTATGTGTTTAAAGTCCAAGCCGATGCATTGGTTTTTGATTATTCCATCGATCAGCAGGATGAATTATACGTTATGTACAGGTTGGTGAATTGTCTCACGTTCTGCCACTAGCTACTGAACTGGTGTATGTGTTAAATCAACAGTGCGAACAGGTAAGCGACTGATCACCTGAAGAACCCAAATAAGGGTAAAAACGTGTGGTTAACCACATGAATAGACGACTTAATGCGGCACAGCAGTTCCGTCACCGCCGAACGTAATTCTTAGCTGGCTCTTGAGATTTGCCTTGCTAACTATTCTCAGAAAAATGAACCAACTGTCAGTGCTTTTTAGCTTTCTTGTCTAACTGATGGATTTAGCCTAACAGAACGAGTTTCGACATCAGAACAACCACATAGCATACGGAAGTTGAAAGCTCTTTTAAACGAGTGAAAACCGTTCAACATGCTTTTCATGTTCCAAACCAAGTACGAGGCCGGTTCTTCAAGCGTGCGCAAAGTGCTAGGTCACACACCTTAATATGTCTGTCATTTAGACTTGGACGACTTTAGCTGTTGTTTCCTATGAAGTGACTGTTTCATTGACACTGTTAATATGGTCTGCGCATGGATTTCATCACATCTGAAATAGCGCATTTTCTCCCCCAAAACAGCCAATCAGGAACACTTTACTTGCGTGATCAAGACCTCCCCTATGCTACGGCTTGGGACTTATGGAGCAATGTGTTCGGACAAGTGCTAATAATGATATTCTTCTACATCCTGTGTTATGTTCAACTTCGTCGAATAAACAAATACAAATGATCAGGTTCACGCACAAATCAGGACCACTTATGCCTTTCTACAATCATACGAACCCAGTGATATCACGATTCCATTCAATTCGTATCATTTCCAAAATTACTCCTTCAGTTCAAGATTCCTTCCCTTCGGTTTTCGGACATTTGCGTATTTAAGTAGACCTGATGGTTAGACATTTCTGACTCTTCATTTCAGAAGGGCTTGACTCACTCTGTTTACTGCTGTTTACACGACGAAAGCAGATGATCATGTTCCTTAGAATTCCCACACGGTGTCCCTTCCTCAAACACGTATCTACCTATCAGACACAGATTTTGCATCGCTGGTTCAATCCCGACTGCTCCTACACTGTTTTTATACTTTATGCACGGTGTTCCAACTTCCTGTCGACTGGCTGACTGTACATCAATTTCTGACCAGTAAAGATACTACACTGTTCAAACCCGTCGTTTTGATACTGTAAATTCCCTAGCTTCTTGTATCGACTTAATCTCCATGGAAAAGTTGATGGGTCCCCTGGATATTTCGCTCTACTGATGAAAATGCAACCACCCAGGTAAAATGCATCCTCTAAAATCTACCTCCAAGTAGTCCGAACAGATATTTCCGCAGTAAATGACCATGTTTTAGGTAGTGAGGAGGGTTTTAGGTTGTCAGCATTGCGGGATCCATTTTATGTATAGAGCTGAAAGATTCCTCGGAACAAAAACTGGGTAAAATTTACGTCAGCACATATATCGATTGTGGCGAAATTGCTGTCTGGATCCCAGGTGCTCTATCAGAAAGAGCTAGCTAATTTGTCCCTGGTCATCGGAAGAGGTACCAACGGTTGTTGCGAGGACAAAAAAAGAATTTTGTCTAACATAAGGGACAAGAAAAAGAGCGCCAACTGAAGCATAAAATAACTTTCAAGGCAACTTGTCAGTATTACCGACTCTTATGACAGGATTCATCAACCAAGATCAAACTCAGTTAGCTCGTGTCACCGTTTGGTTGACATGAATTGTGTTGCTCCGTGAGAAGATCCACCGTGGCAAAAACTGGGCGAAAAATAGCATGACCTTGTGTTAACTGTTCAGTCACTCACTGGATGGGTAAGAATTTTCATATATCAAGCTACCGGTACCGGAATCAAACTGATTCACATGCATCTGATAAAGCAAATTCGTATAGACGTAACACGCTATATCACAAAGGTGTGATTCAGGTGAGTCACCCGTGAAAACCTGCCAATGAACTTGAATAACTATCCAAGAAAAGTGGTGTAGCAATAAAAATGCTAAACATTTTTTTCAGTTTGTCGGGATCAGCAGAGGTAACGGCCAACAATAAAGCTACAATTCGGTTACCCCACCAATTTCACTAGGATAATGGAGAAAATAGCCATCTCAGACGGAGTTTTAATGAGACGAAACAGCTTCCGACTCACTGAGGAAGGCTCTGCTGTCACTTGTTGATTAATTTAGATGAGATGGTAAATCTATATTCATTCAACTGTACCATCCAGTCGGTGCATAGCGACCATGTCATCGGAAGGAAGCATGAGGGTTGAAGTAATACCACGTTGCTCAAGCCTAGACAGAAGCACTCGAGATGCTGAGTTCGGGTTCGAACCACAGACCGTAGGTTCTTATTTTAATCAGAGTCATCACGAGCGCAGTGGTTAGCACTATCAACCAGCGTGGATTATTTTCTGGCACCGGAAATCGTGAAGGTTGGTCCTCCTCTCGAAGATATGTACAGAAACATGGTTCGTAGGTAATTTTCACCAAAAAGTGGTTCAAAGCATTCCGTATTCTGTTAACAATTTGGAGAAAGGCCTGGTGTCCCATCCAATGGCTCAGATTAACAAAACTTGGGACTCAAACAATCGAACTTGAAGTTTAGTCGATATTCCTCAGGTATAGCGTGAGCTGCCTAGCACTACTGATATAGACCGCTAACTCTGACAGCGACAGTGATTTCCATGACAAGTTACCATAATAGAGCACTATCCAGTCGGAGGCGCG
This sequence comes from Opisthorchis viverrini, assembly GCF_000715545.1. Classification (NCBI taxonomy): domain Eukaryota; kingdom Metazoa; phylum Platyhelminthes; class Trematoda; order Opisthorchiida; family Opisthorchiidae; genus Opisthorchis; species Opisthorchis viverrini. Next base: position 571,022 of record NW_008751902.1, read on the forward strand.
AATGGATGGAAGAAGATTCGTGATTGTAGCCTATAACAAATTTATAAGAGTCTACATCACTGAAGGCTCGGTTAGGCAGCACGACGCAAGAATCTCTAGCTAAGAAAGCAAAGCAAATCTTGAAGAGTGAGCCGAGCGGCCTTGATGGGTGTACATAACGGATGCGGGCCGACAAGAACTCGAGTGGGGATTAAGTTACAATAGATTGAAGCGTCGTGCGTGCCTGCATGGGTTTGCTTCTGGCTCAATTGAGAGCACATTTGCCTTGTTGGCAGAGGTTGGTTTTTTGCACTTTCACCTCCGTTTGCATACGTTGGACTGAAACGTCACAATTGTGTAGTCCAGTCTGGTCTCCTTAAACACGACGTCCCCAGTGGTGAGAAACAAACACCAGAGAGTAACCACTCAGTAAAACGATGTAAGACGCATCCGAATGAATACAGTTAAAGGTTGTGCTGGTTGCACAGGCGTTTCGACAGGAAGTAGTTTTCAGAACATGATGACATGAAAACCGAAAGCCGATCTTTATGTGGTATAGGTAGTGTTCACCACAAAACTATTGTCAGCAAACATCTACAAGCAAACTATTACAGCTTGGTGATACATAGCGAATCAAATCCCGGTATGGTACAGCTTCCGCTTAGGATAGTACCCGTAATTCTTGGAGAGTGAATCGCATAAGACAAAACTTGGGAAAATGGACTCCTATTTTCACCTTGGGATTTTAGAACTTAAAAAAAAGACAACCGTTCAGCTATAGAACCCTTTCGGTGCCTGGCTGCCATGCCACCCGAAGGACGCACGAGGGCTGGTTGCCAGGTTGCCCAAGCCTAGATAGGAGATGCAGAGGTCGGATTCGAACGACGAATCTACCAGTCGGTAAATTCACGCCCTAACCACTGGGCCACTTCAACCCGATTTACTGTTAGATCCCAAAAGTCCTCTTCGTCCGGTCAACCATAGGTACCCAGACGAAGTAAGTTGAGCAACTTGAGGTGATGAATACGAGATGTAAGGAAAAATGAGATAACCTACAATGTTCATAGCCCTTTCCCTGATGGCTGTTGTACATGAGTTAACTCGGCACTGACGAGGGTGCCGCCAAAGTGTGATGAATTCTCAGCTGGAAACCGGGCCAGTTGCAAAATACCACATCAGTCCAATGACAAGATTACATGGCTGGTGTAACCACACTACAAAGGGGTTTAACATGTCATGAAAATATAGATTCTGATCAGCACTTAGTGTAGTCGAATCGACGTAGGAAACGTATGACGATCAGCAAAGGCTGTCAGTCACACTCGAGCACGTAAGCACACAAGCATGTAAAGCGAACGAACGCCGTACGCGACGATGAAACGCCTTTCTGACAATTAGGTTCTCCACACCATGCTGCCTCGGTCTGCGCTTGTTTATGTATAGGCTAGAGATTAATTCATTAACAGAACCATATGGTGCTAGGAACGTTACTAGTACACGAATTTCCCTGTTGCGTTGCTGATTGTATTTAATGGGTATCAATGGTTCAAGATGGTCTTGGGGGCGAGTCGCCCAAGCCCTCGGGTTTTATTTCAACTCAGCAATCTTGCCACGCACAGTAAAATAATTCGCATACATATCTAGTACAAACTCACCTTATAAAAACGTCTTAATCATAGCGGTCCTCCCAACGAGGAGCACAGCACTCTCAATCGTCTGAAGTAAAGAGCATTCACAGTATGAATACCAATATCGATGATTTGTCAGGAGGCGTCGGTGAAAAGATTACGATATAACGGAAGATGGTGTTTATGAATTACGTTCTGACAGTTTTGCGTGTTTGGGCAGGGCTTCTACCCTATAGGCTGCCTAACCGAAACACATATCCGGTTATAATCTATGGTAATCTGCCGCAATTTTGTGACTGAAAACAGCGTTTTTATGGAGGTTTTGCCCTATAAGTGAAGCCAACCTATGCTGAGAAGCGCCGCATAGCTGTTTCTTCCTTACCCGGAATCACCAGAAAGGCGCATCTCACTAAAATCCAGTGTCTCGGGCCCGCGACCTCCCGGCTGGCAATTTGAACACTTAACCGGTCGGCCGCTAGACGCTGATCAGTAAGCAGTATGACTAGTTCGCACTCAAACAACCACGGGATCGATATCGCGTGGTCACATGTGTTGATTGGCTACTTGAGTGACAACGTCTCAGACGGACATTTCATTTACCGAGTTGGTTTTATTCTTACTTTGAGCTGCTTATAGACGGTTGGTGACATTAGAGAGATTTAGTCCTGTAAGAGATTCCAGTGTATGCTAAAAAGCCAATATGATTGGATCGCACGTTATCAACGATTAGAAATAAAGGTTCAACATATGTACGACGATCCTCAGCAGTTTTCGGAAGGCGAATACCGAAAGTGAAGATGCAAATATATTCTACAAATACCACTTGACAACCTCAGTAGGCTTTACGCCTACGTCTGACAAAGTGTCTAGGCAGATTGGTAATGTCCCGGTTGAGTATTCACAGAGTGCTAGGGGAACAAAGTGCCATAGGACTACTGCGAACCACTGAAATGCTAAATATAATAAGCAGGGATGAGGAAGCAACTAATACGAGTATCAGGAGAAGGTCTGGAAGTAGGGGTTGAGAGTGATGAGATTTATGGTCGTGGTGTTTACGCAAACCTGTCAACTAACGAAAAAGGATGTGCACAAGTCGCCTATAGAAAAATACTTCGAGTAGCGTGATGAATAAAACACAACACTGGTTGATAAAAATCTATTCGCCTTCATTAACCAGCATATTAGGAATACCGTTTGAAATAGGAAATTCACGTCCTGTTTCTGGACACACCAAAGTGCCTTCAATAATATCCACTTCCAACAAGGCTCGATGAGCGAGTTTGAGAAACTCCTCGTTTTCCGCATAATCCGGTGGAAGTTCACCGGGTAAGATAGGAATGTGATCCACACCAATCTGCAGCAAATAAACTCAAGTTCGAGGAAAACAGAAACAACACTAACTTCATCGGCCACCTTTTTCACAACGCTCCATTCAACTTTGGGAATCAGGCGAGATACGTATGTCGGGTCGAAGTCGATTGGTTTCACCTGCAAATTTTTCACCTAACGGGGAGGTCAGAATAGAACATGTCAGTTACCTTTAATCCTAATGGGTAGCCTACTTTGACAGATTTCAGCACTCTGGATGTTAGTATATTGTGCAGGAACAGTTTCATTGTGACAGAATTGCTGAAAGAAAGAAGATGGAAGTACAAAGACACTAGGAAATGTAAAACGAAACAGTGTTCGGCAAGCAAAAAACATGTGTGTTTGCCGAAGGTGACAAGCGAGTAACCTATATGATTGGTGTAAAATCAGACTGCGCAACTTAAGACAAACGGTGAACCTGGACAGTTGCTCCGAACCAATAGCCAAACGCCACTTGATTTAACTGGGTCCACAACTGGCTTCTGCTAAGCGTTTCCTTAAGCTTGAGCTCTCCAGAAATATCTTACGACCAACGCACAATTTCAGAAGCTACCGCTTACAAATGAGTGGACGTCAGCTCCGACGTGACTCACATGTGCCCCTATAGAACTCGGCCAATCGAATTCACCGCCCAAACTAGCTGCACAGGTACCAGTGACAGCAATCTTAACAATGGAGAACAGCAAATTAGTTTACTATAGAGTTCCAACCGTTGATGGTGTACTATGGATGACGGTTTTGATCACTGCAACATGTGATTGACGATACGAAGGGGACCGATAAAACGATGTCGGCAAAATTCTCGGGGAAAAGCGGTGAAGAAAAGATTTAGAGATTAAGTGAGTGGACAAACAGCTTCACTGACTAACCCAAACGACACAAGCCTCCATCTACGTGGCAGTTTAATTTGAGTAATCACTGGTTCGGATATCGGCTATGTTAACCAGGCGAGTTACACATTGGCCTCCCAGGCTTATGCTTCAACCTTTGGAATATTACACAATACAATAATATAATAATGTCATGTTTAACATCAGCCGTATTCAGTGATCTCGGATTTATTAAACACATCAACTCGACACTACTATCTCACTAGGAAATACTAGCGATAGCAGTCATTCGGTTATTGGTTTACCAGTCGACCATCCACGCCCACCTGAAAGCAGCATTGAAGGCCACCCGCCAGAAACTATTGCTACAGCAAGCTACTCAGGGGGAAGTGTGACACTCCTTTGCAACTAACACCTGGATGCAAAGGGACGAGCGCTAGTGCTCATTGTTCGGTCATCGTTCTTCTCGTAAAAGGCCTCTGCCTAACTTGCTCACTTGGGCTTACATGAACATCCCCAGCTCAAGCGCGCTACATCACTCGCCTACACACAACCCGATCCTGTTTACCAACTATGCAAAAAATTCGACCGCTGTCAGTCAAAAAAACTCTGTTCGTACGCCAGTCAACCACTCACTGTTCCTAGCTACGTATTCGTATCAATGGGGATAGATTATTTCCAAAAGTGTTTGGGATTCAGCTTGATAACTGTACTCACTAAGTAACTGAGTGCGTCGTAGTGTTTTGGAGCGCGACTTATTTATCTTTAATTATGGTGATCCCAGGAACGAATGTCGCCAACGTTGTGATAACGAACAACTGTAAACCTCCAGGACATGGTAGATGATGCTATCTGAAATCACTGTCATTCAAAGTCCACCCGTTCGCAAATCCCAAAACACTTAACAGAAAGAAGCGTCGTTCCGGGTGTATCGTTTGACGAAGTACTACCGCTCGGTTTATAGATGAGACATGTGGTTTGCCACTCCATGCTTTTGGATTTTCCAGTAACCAACTGAATACGTATTGATTTGTAGATAGGTTAGATGGCTTCGATAAATTCTTTATTACCTTTATGTATATCCTGTCCATAACGTCTTCCCTTTTCGGTGACTTCATGTTTGTACCGAAAACTGCGCTTGCTGATGTGGCGCAGTCTCTTGGGCTACACGGAGTTAAAGAACTTAATGCACATGTAGGTTAACACAGATATCCTATTCATTATTCGCAATTTTTCCCCCATTTACCCAGTAGAATTATTTGGACGAATACAGTGTGAACCACTACGGCGTTCGTAGACAATTATCGGAACATTTAGGATGGAGTCCAATCCCCATAAAGCAGCCTCCAGCTTCCAAACGGCAACATCCTTCATACGACGTAAACGAATTCCGTTGCACGAGATGGTCCACAAGATCGATACCATAATAGAGCCACTGTAAGTCGGTAAAATATAGGAAGCTGAGACAAAAAACATCACCAGAAATCGAATCGCTCAAGTGGTTGGAGCGCGAATTTACCGACCGGAAGGTCCGCGGTTCGAACCCGAAATTTGGCACTCGACGTCCCCTGTCTAGGCTTGGGCAACTTGGCAGTATCCCAGCCCTCGTGCTTCCTCCGGGTGGCATGGCAGCTAGGCACCGAAAGGGTGTTACAGCTGAACGCTTTCTTTCAACATCATCAGTATATCTGTGTATATTCACAAAGTCCAACTCTTATAATGTGGTACCAAATTTACCACAGGGATTTGGAGGTACCAGTAACCTACGGAAAACCACAAAAAGCTTCCACCTACGGGTAGTCACTTTTCTTCCACGTGTGATTTGTTCGGTTTCTTTGAGTTGAGTTTCGCCTTTCCGGTTTCTGAATACGGTTCATTTGTAAAGGACCTAGTTTGCCAGGAAGTATTTTCGACCAATCGTTGATTTCAAGAACATTCTGGAGCAGTGGCTGCTGGGACCGCTGTCGGATCACTAAGATGTCTTTACTGAACTAACATTCGTTTAAACGAAACGATTCTGTGTTGTCCTTATCAGAATGATCTTCATTATGGCTTCCTAACAAAAACTTCATCCATTGTGCTGATGATTGCCCCTACAGCATGGTATGAAAATAATTGGGGGTTTGCTTTGGGGTAGCCTCGAGAACAGCAATATCCGTTGTTTTATCAAGTCGACTGCACCGCCTAAAAACCCTCAGTGCACAAGTTCCACTGCTCACCATTCTGGCAGGTTTTTGAAAGGTTTCAGTCATCAATCATGGTCATCATCATTATCATGGACAGCGCGTCCGTATTCAACACTGAGGCTTCGCTGCCACACAACTATGATTTATTTGAAGGTCTTATTGTGAAGAAAAGAATGAAGGGGGCAGGGAAGGAAGTTAGTGCTAGCTTACTAAAATCATTCCGAGGTGCCTACACCTCCAGATACTCATTCAGGCAATCCGGATTGAGAACCGTATCTCGCAGCGTATCCAACCAAGCGAATTCAGGGTCACGCGGTCCCCACCTGGGAAGCCAGTAGCACTGAGAGAACCCAGACTTTTCGTAATATTTCATGCCCCTCTGCTAGCTTCACCTCCCTGCTTCCGCCACTCTAGCCAAACACCAACCGGAGGACCATGACAACCGTAAAGTCTATCTAATTATGCCCGAAAGGGAGAGGAAACGGTTGAGTGAGGGAGGGGCCTCAGTGCTGGCCTATGTCAAGCATACTGAGGTGCCTACACCCCTAGGGACTCAGCCAGACAATCTGCGGAGAAACCGACAAGTACGTTACTCACATCAATCAGCCGCCATTTCCTGGAATGTCCCCAGTCAAGCGCAGGTGGGGTCACGGAGACCCCATTCTGGAAGGTGAACAACGCTAAAAACACAAACACTTATAATCTCTTTCACACCCTTCTGCAAAGTCAAACATTGTTAAGCTCGCGGTTCGCACCATTCTGAAGTAGGCGTGGAGAACAACAAGCGGTAGACGGTGTTTCGACATGCGTTGCACATGATCGAACCACCGCAGTTGATGGTGCTGGATGTTTTCCCCGACGGAAGTACCTGCTGTATAAGCAAACACCTGTATACGCAATCACCTCGTTACTAATCTGTTGACGCCATCCAAAACCAGTAACACATCTGAGGCACCGGTGGTAAAAAAACCTGAAGACGCCTCATATCATATAACCACAGAGGCCACGTCTCGTACCCTTAAAACATAGCCTGTACTGCAACACGGTGTTCGGCGGCCAGCCGTCCCTAATAACCTGATTTTCCTTGTCTCCATAAAGGGCTGTGTAGAGCTGCCGTGCCTTTTGCTATACCATAGTGGGCAGAGCAGGAAGCCAAGGGACCGAAACCGAGTTGCACTACCGTACTTCAAGACACAACAACTGGCGACAACCCGAACCCACAATGTCAATTTCGGCAGAGCAGCTCCAATTAATTTTACAGCAACAACAGAAGCAGTTCGAAGAAGCCCAAATGAGGCTTGTTGAATCTCTGATGCGCAGTATGTCGGTGAACGCGACAAAAACGTGTGAGCCTCAGTCTTCTTCCGCAGATGCTGCTGCCAACTCGATTACTGAATTCAATTTTGATGCTGAATCTGGACGAACTTTCGAAAGTTGGTTCAAGAAATATGAAGTCATGTTTCAAACCGACTTTGCTCAGTTTGACGATGCATGGAAAGTTCGACTGTTGCTGCGGAAACTGGGGACAGCTGAACTCGATCGGTTCACAAATTTCATACTCCCCAAACACCCTCGTGACCTAGGTTTCGCAGATGCTGTCAAAATTCTGGCCTAAATATTCGGTGAGCAAAGTTCCTTGTTCAATATTCGTTATCAGTGTCTCAGGATTGCCAAAAGGGATACTGGGGATTTCATCACGTATGCCAGTGTGGTCAACAGAGAATGCGAACGCTTTCAGCTCAGCTCCATGACCGAGGACCAATTCAAATGTCTCATCTTCGTGGCTGGTCTTCAATCACCACACGATGCAGATATTCGGACCCGGCTACTGAATCGAATTGAACAGGATCCAGAGTTGACGCCTCAGAAACTTACCACCGAATGCCAGCATCTTATCAATCTCAAGGCTGATGCTGCAATGATTGGACATTCCAAATTCTCTCAGCCTGATATGGTATGCAAAGTAACTTCCAAAAGAACGTCAAATTCAAAACGAACTCCAAGAAAACCGCCCACACCCTGTTGGTTTTGTGAAGAATAGCACTATTCACGCCAATGTCCCTACCGGAACCACAGGTGCAGTAAGTGCAGTCGAAAGGGTCACAAAGAAGAATGCTGCAGAGACAACTTCAGGAGCTCGCGCAAACACCGACCCGACAAAAGGATGCAGGCAGAGGCAATGACCGCCACATTCAGGATGAAATCACCCGGTCGACGTAAATTCGTCACATTATGTATCAATGGCACACCAGTTACCCTCCAACTAGATACAGGTTCTGACCTCACTCTGATTTCAAAACGAACCTGGAACGAAATTGGAAGGCCACCAGTGAAACCCACAAAGTACATCGTTCGTAATGCATCTGGTGGAAGCCTCAAACTGATCGGGAAGCTGAACTGTTCCGTAACGTTCAAGGGGATTCAACTCAATGGTACTTGCTATCTCACGAACTATACAGGCCTTGATCTTTTGGGCCTGGATTGGATTAATGAGCTTCAACTGTTGGATGAACCCCTCAATGCCGTTTGTGACGAAACAACTGAAAATGGCCCCGATACGTTCACGACAACATCACGTCCTGACGATTTTGTAGTTACAGTCAAACCGGAGACCAGATGGAGCATACGCGACACAGCGACTATTCAGCTTCTGGCTTCCGGCAGCGGTAGCCCTCTCACCTCAGTGCAATTTGGTGAACCCTGCCAGCAGCCCGCAACGTTTCACCCGCGGTCTGAACCGTTCAGTTTACAGTCCCAGGTTCAGACGGATCGTCCTACTGCTATTCGGAAAGTCAAGGAAGTGGAGCCGGCAGATGGGACGCCACAACAGTCACACAGAGACCAGCCACTGATTCGAAGATATGGGGAATGTTCTCCACGGTGGACGCAGGGTCGACTATATCAAACACGAGGCACACGTAAGAACATCAGCACAGCCGCGTCAAGCGAACCAACTTCAGGCAACAGACTGCGGTCTGGTGAGGGGACCACGTCGCATTGGAAACCGGACAGCCGTGAC
>NW_008751902.1:582195-585021 GCF_000715545.1 Opisthorchis viverrini
CCTCGAAGGGCTCTTTTTGCCCAACCACGTGAAGGGTGGAAGAGAGCCAGAGGTGGTCACAACTTGACTTGGCAGCGAAGTGTGAAAGCCGTTACCAGCAAAATCAGCTGCGCTAGTAATTGCCGTCTTCCTGGATGGGGACCCCGAGACGGGCCACATCAATTGCTGGAGACATTGTCAGACATGGCCCAGTCGCGCCCTCAATAGCGCTCGTGCATCCAAGCTATTGCCTTCAATGCATAGCTCCTTTTCCATACCCCCCACTTGACAGCCCACTGACAGTGCTGGATTTATGCACCAACTTACCAGCTCGCGCCTGCAATGCGCAGCTACCTACCCCCTCCCCCAAATCATCGGTGAACGAAACTGCGGCAGTTGCAACCACTGTACGACGAGTACGCGGTTCTTACAGCTGACAATGATGATGATGATGATGGTGGGTTTTTCAGCCAGTGCCTGTCCGACCTGTTTGATTCTATCTAGGAGCAAGTGACCGTTCCAGACAACTGGGGTGAGTCGAGTCAAAAAGAGTGAATGTGGTAACCACAGAGGAGTTGGTTTGATTCCTGTGACAAGGCTTCTGGCATCACTGGTTCTTCGTGTCACGCGATACCTTGACTCCTGAGGATCAAACAGGATTTTGACTGGGTGGAGGCGGTGTCAACCGCATTTTCACCCTGTCGGGTGTTAGAGCGACGCTACATGTACAGACGACCCATGACCTTAGTGTTCCTTGACTTCAAGGGTCAGTGCTGTTAACTACACTTGCTCAACAGGGTATACCCCAGAAGTTTGTGAAAACAATCCTGTCCATGTTCACATACTTTTGGGCATGTGAGAGCTTCCCTACAGAAAGTGATATCTGACAAGGACGTCCACTCTGTTCATTCTTGTTCAACTTCGTCATTGATAAAATAGTGGGACTGACACTGGAAGGCCTTCAAAACTCTGCTGTTCACATTGTTGCTGGTGAAAACCTTGTCGATCTGGAGTACGCAGATGACATTGACCTCATCTTTGAAGGCCAATATGAAGCATAAATCCTATTGAATTGATCGATCTCTGTAATGCTATACTTTGGCATACATCTTGCACTCTCAAACAGCGTCATAACGTACAGCTTTCGAACATGACCCTTACAATCCAAGGAGAACCTATGGAGGTTGCGGAGAATTTTACATACCTCGGTAGTTGTATTAGCTATGACAGAAATGTGACTGATAAAGCCAGGGCAAAAGTTCAAAGGCTTGAATCACGTTTGCCAATTTGCTTCACTTGTGGCGTCAAAAAGGCATATCATTGGGTCTTAAGAGTTGAATGTGCCAGGTGGTGTAGCTTGGTGTACGGTTGTGCAACTCTGTGTCGGTCCCTTGGCTTCCTGCTCCGCCCACTATGGTATAGCAAAAGGCACGGTAGCTCTACACAGACTTTATGGAGACAAAGGAAAATGGATACAACTGTATATATAGGGTAGTCACAGAGTGCTCGACAAGGTCGTGCCAGAATGTCCGTGAGGGGGCGAGAAGCGTCGAGTCAAAGTGCTTGACTCGGACTGGCTGGCATTCTGACCAAGCAGGGCATGCCTTCGTCTGGCCCATGTCCTGCACGTGACATATCCGTCCAAATGATGTGTTGTTCGGTTATTAGGGACGGCTGGCCCCCGAACACCTCCCCCTTGAGAATGCTGTTCAACGTACTGCTGCTTTGAACTCCACAGTGACGACTCATGGAGGTTCTGTCGCACGTCGGTCCGTCCCTGGGGCTGCCAGCAGGCTGATCTTGGAGCCGGTACTCTCCACTTGGGAGGTATGTCACGGCTGTCCGGTTTCCCATGCGACGTGGTCCCCTCACCAAACCGCAGTCTGTTGCCTGAAGTTGGTTCACTTGACGCGGCTGTGCTGATGATCTTACGTGTGCCTCGTATGTGGCATAATCGACCCTGCGTCCACCGTGGAGAACATTCCCCATATCTTCGAATCAGTGGCTGGTCTCTGTGTGACTGTTGTGGCGTCCCATCTGCCGGCTCCACTTCCTTGACTTTCCGAATAGCAGTAGGACGATCCGTCTGAACCTGGGACTGTAAACTGAACGGTTCAGACCGCGGGTGAAACGTTGCGGGCTGCTGGCAGGGTTCACCAAATTGCACTGAGGTGAGAGGGCTACCGCTGCCGGAAGCCAGAAGCTGAATAGTCGCTGTGTCGCGTATGCTCCATCTGGTCTCCGGTTTGACTGTAACTACAAAATCGTCAGGACGTGATGTTGTCGTGAACGTATCGGGGCCATTTTCAGTTGTTTCGTCACAAACGGCATTGAGGGGTTCATCCAACAGTTGAAGCTCATTAATCCAATCCAGGCCCAAAAGATCAAGGCCTGTATAGTTCGTGAGATAGCAAGTACCATTGAGTTGAATCCCCTTGAACGTTACGGAACAGTTCAGCTTCCCGATCAGTTTGAGGCTTCCACCAGATGCAGTACGAACGATGTACTTTGTGGGTTTCACTGGTGGCCTTCCAATTTCGTTCCAGGTTCGTTTTGAAATCAGAGTGAGGTCAGAACCTGTATCTAGTTGGAGGGTAACTGGTGTGCCATTGATACATAATGTGACGAATTTACGTCGACCGGGTGATTTCATCCTGAATGTGGCGGTCATTGCCTCTGCCTGCATCCTTTTGTCGGGTCGGTGTTTGCGCGAGCTCCTGAAGTTGTCTCTGCAGCATTCTTCTTCGTGACCCTTTCGACTGCACTTACTGCACCTGTGGTTCCGGTAGGGACATTGGCGTGAATAGTGCTATTCTTCACAAAACCAACAGGGTGTGGGCGGTTTTC
>NW_008751902.1:588004-594528 GCF_000715545.1 Opisthorchis viverrini
CCCCTTTGGCCTTCCTGGCATGGTTGCACCTTGTGGAACGAAGTTCCAGCCAGTGTAGCCCGCGGGATCGCTGCAGCACTCAAGCCCGACCACCACGTCAAGGTGGCAGCTTTAGGTAGGGTGAAAAAACCCACCAGCATCCTTGAACAGAGTAGGTGGAAGGTAGTCAAAGCTAGTTGGACGATGACGATTGAGTTGAGATAAACACCATGGGCTGAAGAGCTGCAAGGATAAATGACACTTCCCTGTTGCCCAGGTCGAAAAAGGAGGTTTCGGTGAGGTAGCTCACCTTGCGCTTTGACTCAGTCTATTCCGGAAGGTAGTCGTGGGATGTAGGGTTTTGTTCAAGGACCCTGCCCCTAGCCTTTGAATTGAACGTTTGAACCGCGAGGCAGTGGTTTTCTTGGGACACGTTCCCATAACTAACGAACTAATGAACCATTTGGCTGCAAAGTGCCAGCCTGGCTCCAGGATGCAAGGAGATGGGCTTCCGTATAAAAACGTTGACCTTCGCTTCGACGAATTGGGTCAGCTGAATGTGAACGGTTCATGGTACACACCAACCCCCTCTTGACGATCTCCACAGACACCATCAAGACTCTAACCCAAATATTCGAGTATTGGATTTCTTTGTGCAGTATCCTGCGCCACTGTCTCAAAAAGTATCGAGAGGGGTACGGAAGATTTAATTACGTATGCCAGTGTAATCAGCAAAGAATGGGAGCGCTTCAAGCGGCCGAGAATCATTTCAAATGACCGATCCTTGTAGCTTGTTTTCAATTGCCACACAATGCGGACCGACCACTGAATCAGAGCTTGACACCAAATACCCCCATCCCATCAACCTAAGGGTTGATGCTGCAATGACAACATTCTCAGCCCTCAGACTGACGTGGTACGCAAGGTGGCTTCCAAACGGCAATCATACTCCAAACGATTCCGAAGAATATCAACCGCACGTGCACGTTGTTGGTTTATTGTGACTGGCAGTTGGCAGGCTGTAATTTCACAGCAGAAACAACGGTTTGAAGAAGCTCAAATGAGGATTGTTTAATCTCTGACGCGCAGTATGTCGGTGAACCCGACAAAAACAGTTGAGCCTTCGTCTTCTTCCACAAACGATGCCGCCAGCTCGATTACTGAATTCAGTTTCGACGCTGAATCTGGGTAGACTTTCGGGAGTTGGCTCAGTTTGCTGATGCATGGGAAGTTCGACTGTTGCTGCAAAAACTAGGGACAGCTTAACATGGTTGGTTCACAAATTTGATAATCCGCAAGCTCCCTTGTGACTTTGGTTTCGCAGATGCCATCAGAATCCTGGCCCAAATATTCGGTGAGCAAAGTTCTTTAAGGAACCAAAAAGGATGCCGAAGATTTCATGACTAAGGCTGCTGTGGTGAACAGAGAACGCGAGCGCTTTCATCTCAGTACCATGGCGGAGGATCAATTAAAGTCTCATTTTCGTGGCTGGTAGTCAATCGTTACATGACGCCGGGATACGGACCCCTCTTCTGAATCGAACTGAGCAGGGTCCAGAGAGGACGCTTCAAAAACTTACCACCGAATGCCAGCATTTTATCAATCTCAAGGCTGATGCTGCGGTGATTGTACATTACGAATTCTCTCAGCCTAATATAGTATGCAATAATATAGAAAGATAAATCGTTCAGCTGTAACACCCTTCCGGTGTCTAGCTGCCATGTCACCCGGAGGAAGCACGAGGGCTGGGATACTGCCAGGTCGCCCAGGCCTAGACAGGGGAAGTCGAGTGGCAGAGGTCGGGTTCGAACCACGGACCTTCCGATCGGTAAATTCGCGCTCTAACCACTTGGGCCATTTCGCCCCATATATTATGCAAAATAACTTCGAAAAAACAATCATATTTTAAAAGAACTCCAAGAGAGCCACCTACACCCCGTTGGTTTTCCGAAACCACGGCTGCAACAAGTGCAGTCGAAATGGTGACATAGAATGCTACAGAGACAACTTCAGTAGCACGCACTTACACCGACCCGACAAAAAAAGCAGCCAGGGGTTACATCTGCTACATTAAGGATGAAATCAGCCGGTCAACTTAAGATCGTCACAGTATGTATCAACAGCACACCGGTTAACCTTCGACTTGATTCCACAACAAACCTGGGGCGTATCTGAAAGGCAACCAGTGAGACCCACGAAGTGCACAGCTCGTAATGCATCTGGTGGAGGCTTCAAACTGACCGGAGAGCTGAGCTGTTCCGTGATTTTCAACGAGATTCGATTCAATGAAACTTGATAACTCACTTAATATACAGACCTGACCTCCTTAGCGTGGAATAGATTAATGAGCTTCAACTCTTGGACTAATCCCTCAGTGTCATTTGTGACGAAACAACTGCAGATGGCTGCAGTACGTTCACGGGAGCACCACATCCTGAAGACTTCGTGGTCACCAGTTAGAGCCGAACCGGAGGGCAGAGGGAGCAGACATGACGCAGCGGCTATTCAGCTACCGGCGTCCGGCAACGGTGGCCCCCTCACTTCAGTTCAACTTGGTGAGTCGACTCACGTTGCGGCCTGCTCTCAGGATCCTGACAGCAGGCCGCAACGTTTTACTCAAGGTTCGAACCCTTCAGTTTACAGTCCCAGATTTATGCGGATCGTTCCGCTGCTATCTGGTAGATCAAGAAATGAGGGCCGGTAGGAGGTACGCCACAACAGTTACACGGAAGCCAGATACCGATTCGGGAATGAGGTCCACGACCGACGCAGGGTCGAATACTACGTCAAGCACGAGGCATATATCAAACCATAAGCACAGTCACCACAAGGGAATAACTAGACAAGAGGCTGCGGCTCCATAAGGAAACCACGTCGCGTTGGAGACTTGACAGTCCGGACATACCTCAGTATCGGAGGATGCCAGATCCCAGATCAGAATGCTCACAGCCATGGGGATGGACAGCACCTCCATAATAATAATAATAATAATAATAATAATAATAATAATAATAATAATAATAATAATGTTTATTCCCAACTTGTGGGTGGCATGCCGTCTGGCATGATCATGCGTTTACAGTCAGAATGGGGCATTACTGGGGGATTTGCGGGTAGTGTTGACTGCGCGAAAAGGGGACATTGTTACAAACAGTGGGAGGTACTCGATTAAATAATAATAATGTTTCTCTTGCAACTTGTAGTGAACAATAGGCATGAGGTCCGAGTAATTCAGTGACTCAGCTGGCTGCCATGAACTAAAACTGCAAAACCATTGCTGGCCATGAGTGACCTTGGGCGGTTGGGTAAATGGCCGGAGTCATAACAAGCAAAAGTGGAGGTGGAGATGGGATAATCCGAATTGGGAGAACACGGCAAGTTTAGTCTCAAAAATATGGTGCAACCTGAAAACAAGCAGACTCACTGGTTGCTCTGTTGTTGGGAAGTCAGGTGTAGGGGTTAGGTTTGATGGGAACACAGCGGTGGTTGAATTTGAACGAGTAGTCCAATAGGTTGGAATGAATGTCATGGTGGTCGATTGGGGTCAATGAAACGAGTAGGCAAGAGGGCACGGTTTAGGGGAGGAATGGAACAGTTGCGGGTGTGCTATCAAACTGAGTATGACAGTGCCGTGCCATCATTGGCCTGACATGCTTCAGTTTTTGGACAGCCCCGTGACGGACGTCAACATTTGAGATAATTCGTCTTGGGTATGCAGTTCATTGAGCAGCGGTATTTATTTCAGCCTGGTCGAGGAAACAAGCTCGAACGAAGCCGATATGGGACTGCAGGTTTTCTTGGTCCGTTTGGTGATCCCGGAGTTGTAGATCATAGGCCAGGTGGAGTGGAGATCAGCTAACCAGATCGTCCAAAGCGGGCACTTCCGAAGTTTAAGGCTTGGGAAGGTGAGGGGATGGGAGGAGATTTGCAAAACATAGTGAGTTTGAGGGGATATGAAATGGGATAATATGCATTTATATACATAGAAAGAAAAACTTGGCGTCTGATGCAACTAGGATGATGACAAGCGATTACATGGAGTAGGGAGTAGATAGATTTGTACTTAGTAGGCTAGCGACCAGGGGCTGGTTTCGCTGATATACGGTATTATATTACAAGGGATCTAGTAAAAGCCAATATAAGCGCGCAAAAGTGTCGTATGGGAATCAGGTGGGCAAGGGCTGGCGGGAATGGAATTCTGAGCTAACTGGTTAATCCAGTATTTATTACACGAGTTGGATATATACCAGGAGAGAAAGTGTGTGCTTCAGAAATAGTCGCCAGTCCCCGAAGCACTGCTATCAGCTCTGATCTGTAGGTGGTGCATAGCGACGAAGGCCCTGGTGTCTACCACTGTGAGTGGTGAGTAGATGTGTTCTCTGTTTGGATGACGGAATGGGCTTTGGTGCTGTGTAGCCTCTGTCCTGACGAAAGCAGATACAACTACGCCCGCCGATGTAGGTCATGGGCATTGCGGAGTATTTTCAGGCTATCCCACGTGATCTTTTATTTTTCTTTCTTTTTTTTACAGATGAGAGTCCAGTTGTATAACTCTTTTTGTATAACTCTACCGAGTCATCACAGAGGAGTTCAAAGCAGCGCTTGGTTAGATAGCCTTCTCAAAGGGACAGAGTCCGGATGCCAGCCCTAACAACCAAAAGCACGTCAATAGGACGGATTTGTCACGTGCTAGCTGCCGACCAAAGGAAGGCATGCCCTGATTGGTCAGAATGCCAGCCAACAGTGAGAATGGGCCAGAAGACATCAAGAAGATAGATGCCAAGAAGGATTTAAATATATGACTCCAATCTTGTCGAAGTAACAGTCAACGATTTCACACGCATCCAAACTGAGAAATGTGGGCTTGGATCATATCCTTATGTCTTGAAACCACCTGGATTTTTCACGGATTCACGGTTTGATACACAGAATCGGGGCCTTTGCCGAAATTTCCCAGGTCGGTTTTGTTTTTGTCGTTCAGCGGCTGTCCTTCACCTGAAAGGCACATGTGGAAAAAAGTTGTAGCACTGCTTTTATTTTCTCAGCGCGGGGCACCGCGGGGTTCTAGAAGCAGTGTGGACAACCGACAGAGGAAGGTCATCCCACGCAGCAACTAAACGAAATGAGAAAAAAGTCTGCCCGCTGAAAATTTGCGCCCTGAGCTTGAAAATCTTCTTACCGATTCCTCACTGGGTGTCTGCTGGGTCGACGGTGAAAAACCTGTTGGACGAATATTGTTCGAACAGGGCGTAAGCAAGATGTTGGTCCTCTGATGGGCAACGGAACTCCAGGTCAAAAAGGTCAAGCACCTCAAGACGCGTTTCAGAGTTCGTGGATCTACGGCCGCTAACCATTTTCGTAGCAGGCTGAGGGACACGTCCGATGAGGATTATGTCTTTCGTGCGTCCAGAGTAGACAGCTGCGTTGGCATATTCGGCAAGCGGTCTGACGTAGGCCCTATAAAGTATTTGGTAGCCCACGCGAGCAATACAGGAGAAAGTGCGCCGAGTCATCGGTAGAACGGCGAATGCATTTCGGGCCGATTTCCCATGGTGCAATGAGAAGAACAAGTTTGAAGAGACCCAGATACCCAGATCCGTTTTGGCGTCTATCCTCATGATGTTTCCTGGTCCTTTCCTACCGTGCTTGACAAAGGCCTTCGCTGAGTCTCCTCCGAATGATACACGAACACACTTAACGTCATTCAGCGGAAGGTGCCAGTCGAACGACCACTGACTTGCAGAGTAAACGTCCATTTTGAGAGAACTGGCATTAAAACTAGATGATTTTAAGTCATCCGCAAAAAGCAGACATGGACTTGCAAGAATATCTGGAAGGTTATTGACGTATCTCGGAAACAGCAGTTGTAAGATCCGGACGGTTATGGATCTCACAGGACGATCGTGTTAGAGTAGTGTAAGTCGAGCCCATTCTCACTGGGAATGATCTGTCTAATAGGAACGCCTTGATCCAGCGAACGATTTTACCTTGAATCCCGTAAGACTCGAGTTTGTGGGGCAGCGGGACGTGTGGGACCCTATCAAATGCTTTTGAGAAGTCGAAAAATATGGCATTCGATATGAATCTTCGTCCTTGGCTTGCGTTAAGATGTCCATAAACACGAACACGTTTGTTACGCAAGTAAGTGTTGGGAGAAACCCGGGTTGAGCTGGAGATATCAGGTTGCTGGAAGTAAGATGATCTAGGGTAGCTCCCTTCAGAATGCGTTCCATCACCTTACATGGCACGCTAGTGAGGCTCATAGGCCTGTAGCTGCCAGGCGACAGTCGGTTACCAGTTTTGTAGATCGGGGTGACAATCGCTTCATTCCAAGCAGAGGGAAGGCGGCCTTCGTCAGGCGACTGACGAAACATCTGGTATAAATAATTTGCCAGTGGGGACGACGTTTCCTTCAGGATCCTTGGATGGACCTCGTCGGGTCTCAATGCGCAGAATGGGTTGATCTTGTCCAAGAGTTGACGAATGTCCTCCACCGTGAAGACCAAGTCGGTTAGAGGCTGTTCGTAGTTTCTCCTTGACAAGAG
>NW_008751902.1:594584-618802 GCF_000715545.1 Opisthorchis viverrini
TATACACAGGCATAGTGTTCTCTTTACACCTCAGATACCACTGTTGGATCATTTGTCGGTTCTCCGTCTCTGTTCCTCCAGGAGGACGCGAATGTCTTGTTTCTGCAGCGATATCCCATGTATTTGTTCAAGACGTCTTTGTTTTTTCGAGCGAGGTCCAGGAATGGGCTTGTTTTTTAGATTCCATTGGCGGATTCGTGATGTACAGCGTTTCCGCATTTTACCAAATGCCAGCTCATCTTCTGTATCCCCGGTAGTCAACTTTTTGACAAAGAGTTGGGACCTTTTTTCCAGTAGTAGCTGAGTCTTTTTTTGGCAGCCTGCGGTTCATCTGAGTGCGTGCTGGTTTTTTGGGACGAACGTCGCGTCAGCCTGGTGAACTTTCTGGACAATGGTGCTATATAGTTCTTCCACTGGAGCTGGCCCCAGTGTGACTTGTTCAAGGAAGATGCTCATTCCTGAGAAGTCTCGGAACCGCGTTTGATTTTCGGGAGTTTTGGCTTAATAGCAGATGAAATCAAAGGTTAGCACACAGTAGTCGCTATGTCCCAGTGGAGCGTTAATGGTTACCTGATCAACGAAGTGTCTTTCGTTGGTGATGACCAAATCCAAGAGGGATGGTAGCTGGCCTGTGCGGTATCTGGTGGGTGCAACGACATTTTGAGTCCAAGCACTCTGTTGAACCACTTTAATCAGCGCCGCTGGAGAAAGTCCGCTTGATTCGATGGCCATCCAGTAGGCCTTTGGAGCGTTGAGGTCACCTACCAGATGGAGATGGGTGAAGTGGTAGTTGGAAAAATTTGTGTTCAAGGGTTTGTGTGAGGAATTGGTCATCTCCAGGTGGACTCGACGGGCTACGGTAGACCACATCGAGAAGGAGGGAATCGGATCCGCACCGCGGGATTTGGACGCACTGGGCATCGCACAAAGGTGCGGGAGTGATTTAAGAGAGGACAATCGGCATTGGTAGGCCGCATGTAATCAGAGAGCAACCCCACCTGCCCTCCCTCATTTTGAGTCAGCTCGAAAAATAGAGTAACCCTCTGTCGAGATCTCCGCGTCAGAGGCATCTGATGTGAACCAGGTCGCTGTGAGTGCGATTAAGGACGGTTGTTCAAGGCAAACTGACTACTTAAGATCGCCGAGTTTGTTGAAAAGGCTGAAGCAGTTTCTAGACAAACATTTCAACACCGTCTCTGCTACCTCCGAGTGTGAGGTGCCGAGAGTTGAGTGACCATGGAGGCCAGCAGACTAAATATTTGTGCGCTGGGTTATAGTCTCAGGCTCCAAAAGGGCCTCTGGGACAATATCTTCTGTTTCCTGTCTTCGTGGTTTCTGGAGAATCTTTTCGCTGGCAAGGTTTTTTCGCCCCGTGGGAGCCCCGTTTCCTCGGGCCTTCTAGCTTTGTGGGCTCAGTTTTTCCCCATGGGCGGAAATCCCGTACATTGCTGCTCGTAGCTGTTTCAGCACCGCCTTTTTGGCGAACAAACTTGCTGCTGATAAAAGATTTGCGGCAAATTGTCGCCTTCCTTGATTCTTGGGTGTTTTAGCGCGGCTTGACCGGAAAAGTGTCTCTATGAGGCCATGTGTCCCTGTGAGGCCAGTGACTCTGTGAGGCGTGTGAGATAGAAGACGGTGGAGAAGCTGCCTATGTCGTATTCACCAGCATACTTCGCATCCGATATTAAGCGGGTCTTATTTGAGCTCCTGCGAGCTAATTCTTTTACTACTCTTAGATCGCTTGAAGTTAGTGTACTCAAATCGCCATCATGAATTCGGATATTGCACCGCCTTTTGGCGAACAAACTTGCTGCTGATAAAAGATTTGCGGCAAATTGTCGCCTTCCTTGATTCTTGGGTGTTTTAGCGCGGCTTGACCGGAAAAGTGTCTCTATGAGGCCATGTGTCCCTGTGAGGCCAGTGACTCTGTGAGGCGTGTGAGATAGAAGACGGTGGAGAAGCTGCCTATGTCGTATTCACCAGCATACTTCGCATCCGATATTAAGCGGGTCTTATTTGAGCTCCTGCGAGCTAATTCTTTTACTACTCTTAGATCGCTTGAAGTTAGTGTACTCAAATCGCCATCATGAATTCGGATATTGGCCAAATGTTGTGCCTTACGAACAACTGTTTGCGGTCATCAACTCCTAGTTTTACCCGTAATGATATGTGGAAAGGCATTCAGCTTGATAGAAGGTTTTCACAGACGCAAATCTACAGTTATCGAGGTAGTTTACACGTCAATATAATATAATTGCGTGCGCCCTACTGTCACGCAGTACAGCGTGTTATGACATCCAACCCGCCTTGTGATGCAATTTCTTGGAACTCGGAGTCTCGCTCTTATTCGTCGCCCCATTGACCTTTGTGACATGGTTGGGCCCTGTGGAACTGATATGGAGCTAGTACAGCACAGAGGACTACTGTGGCACTAAAACCCAACCAACTCCTTTATGTCAGGACACAAAACGTGATACATCAGGGGCTTGTGAGTACAATTATCGTCTTAAATTCACTGCGTAAACCTTTTAAATTGTCCCAAAGTAAATCGTTTGCTGCAAGGGTGCCGACTCCCTCCATTGTTGTCCAACCCGGACAAGGCGAACGCTGGAAGATCTTCAAACCATATGCGCTCACACCGTTGCTTGCAACAGGTCCTGAGTATCTTTGAAACCAAGCACAAGCCATGGAATGAGTTCACTAACACCGCACAAAGTTTCGACGTGCGCTTCGTACACATTCGTGCCCACACCTTGCAATTCACAAACATGCAATAAAGCGTAAAAATTAACGCATGTTACTCATCGTTATATTCAAACTAAAATGCAGGCATTCAATAGTAAAATTTTGTCGAAGACAATTGCTAGTTGCTACAAAATAGTTCGCACACCTCAGTGAGGCGCGCCCGTCTTTACTTCCTTATCTACAGTCGTTTCAAGCGGTCGTTGCAACTGTCACCCTCTCCGTTGAAGGATACGCGATAGATGTTTCCGCCCTGTTCGTGGGAAACCAGAGTAGCCGACTGTTGTGCAGCTCTTTGAAACTAATGATCTACCTGAAGCAGTTCCGACAAATATTATGGACCTACTGCATCGTGCGAACCTCGAAAGCAAATTTCTCTGGTGAGAAAAAGTTCGTCAAGCACCACTACCGCCTTGAAAGATTCGTACATTCTGGCGCAGCATATAGTTGGGCGGAGCAATCCAAGTAATTCCCATTTGAGTTCAAAGGATACACACTTTTCGCAGGTTATATTCCGGAACTGGCGACTCAGTTCGACAAACAAGGACATTTCCGCCGCTCGAGAGATGAAAGCAACCAAGTAATCCATATCGTATATTCCGCCTTGGAGTTGCTTCAACTGTGCAGAAGACTTCCTTATTTTTTCACTAACTGACTAAACCTTTTCAACCAACCAACGTAAGTATTTAGTTTATCGACGGTCTATTTTTGGTACCTGTCGAAAAAGTTTCCCTGTTGCCATCGGTTTTCTGTAGCGAGAGATGTAAACTGTTGTAAGAACTTTCCTCCTAGCTCCGATCGAACTTGTTGGTGGCGGTTCTCACATCAAGTGAATCATGTTTGACGGTGCGCTTGCAATGAGTAATGTCTTTTAGTTTGCCAATGTTTTATTTTGATTTGTTCAGACATTCGGGAACCTTTTTAAGCGGTTTCCGCGATCCCGCTCCTTTGTGCGTTTTTTGGTCGCCATGCACACATAGAGAGAGATATATAGAGATATTTGTCTTTCCTGGGACTCATTTGAGCAAGTGCACCTCTCTTTTCAAATACAGGAACGCATTTATCCTTTTGAACACATTTTGAACACTATGGCATTCGCGATACAAACAAGGCCGAAACAACGCATCGATGCCTGAAAATGGGACTACTAAACAGGCAAATAGGCTTGCAGGAGGCCACACGGGTTTCACGGATGAGCGCGACGTACTTGATATGGAATCGTCAGAAAACCAAATCGGACGCGTCTCCTCGCAATCTCCGCATTGTCAGCCATCCGGAACTAGATAGATAATGCCGTCGGCTGATGCCATGCGACTCCTCCAAAATGGCGTCGAAATTGTGCTTAACCCATCTGGTTACGGTTTTGAGCAGCGACGAGCACGCAACCGTCATGATGGATCGTCGGCAACAGACAACCACCCATGCAACTCTACCCGTGAAAAAGTTTGTCGAATTCGGTGTCCCCTGCCGGCATCTACTGCAGTTTGCCAGAGCACAAAGTTTGGAACTGCCGATGTGCTTTCTTTGGATCAGAAAAATGTTTGATGTACCACGACATGTATCGCGAATAAGCGTCCCCTTGAGTATGGTCCTAAGCGACGTTCGGGCAGTGCTTCAGCCCCTGATAACAGCCAAAACACTTACGTATAAGTCAACAGTTTTGGTGGGCTGAGTTGCTGTAGCCCCACTCTTGCATTGCCATGCCTGGCAAACATAAGTGCCCGAAAGTCATGCCAAGCCCCATGTCAGGAGGCACTCGTGTTTATCCCACCAATATCAACATTGCAAGTTTTGTAAGTTTTGGGCGAGTCTATAGTATGACTCGCATTCCATGCGTGATCATATATATGTTATATGCGAACACACAAACCACCTCAACCTAAATTCTTTACTCTCAAATAGAGCGCACACTTGAGCGTCCCAGGGAGACTGCCCTCAGGCGGCTCGCAATCCACATGCCACCAAGGTCTTCCCACAGCAGCTTCTCCTTTGTGGATGGTTATAGTCTTAGACGACACTCTTGATACCTTCCAAAATCTACCTGGCACAGTTCTGTTTACTATGCCTTCCTATCCCAGCAAGGCCCACTTTTGCTCACGGCGTACATCACGCCACAATACGCCGCTTTTGTTTCTATTGTACTTGCTTCTGTTTGTTGAAGATTGTACGGAATTTATTTCGCCACCTTTAACGCCCTAGGGCTGTGGGTGAAACATCTGCACGAATATGGACAGAAACAATACTGGCCTCTGTTAGTCTAACAGATTTTCTCACACGTGTGCCCACCTGCAAAAAAATAGGCCTGGATGTACGTGTGCTATCCCACCTGTTTATGGGTTCCCGGATTAATACATGGAATTAAGGTCCGTGTTTCATTTTCCGTGTTACGATTTTCGCTAAACGAAATACGAAAACTGCTCCCTGGTCTTTAAAATGGTCCAATAGGGGGCAACGATAAACCAAGGATCGATTCTAAGGATATTCAGATGTGTTTTACAATGGACGGACTTGATGCTCAGAGCACCCATTGCCGTAACTTTTGACACGAAAACTGCGTCCTTCTCGCCTGTGTATGGCGTATCCAAGAGGAGATAGGTTCTATGGGATGTCTTTTGGTCCCCGCGTGTACCATTACAGACTGCGCGGAATCATCCGAAGACTGAAGAACACTTCTCGGGTTGGTTCTTCGTGATGCGATTAGATGGAGATACTAAGAAATGGTAGTTTCCTTGATCCATTTTTTGGTTTATAGGCTCGTGGTATCCTTTCGTTTATTCCCGCCGTGACAGATAAAGAAGCTTACTATGCTTTACCAGAAAGATTAACAGACAAAAATTCAATCAGCTTGAAATTGTGTGTGCTGGAACTTCACTCAGGGGATCTCAGATGAGTTAAATCCCTTATAATAGCAAAATGGTTAAGGCGATATTTGAGAACAAACCTCTCCAGAATTATAATAGACCATCCATTTTCCTGCGGAGTTATTATGCAGCTGTCAACGGGGCCAAAAGTTTGGGGGTCGATCACGTACGCAATGAATCGTAAAAGTGCGTGGGAGGGCCATGGATAAGGCCATATAGAAACTTCACCAACATTTCGAACCATCCCCGCAGATGGAGCAACCGTGTACTTTCGTCTCAGGAGCACAGGCGGGAATTAAAGACTGTCTTTGCGAGTGCGATTTCGGGCGATCGTTCGATGAAAAGATACGTTGAGTGTCTGAACGCTTGTTAAAAATCGGAGGCAATACGTGAATAGCTGCATCATCATTATTTGTGTGACACCCGATGGCGAGGTAAAGGGCGATGTTCAGCCGTCATATAGGGTGATCAGATTTAGTAACTCCACGCTGTATTTGATTGCCAAGATCAGAAGTGTTCTGTGAAGGGCACTGGTCTGTTTCCATTCTTGGCGATTCCAACGCAGTTTGTTCTACTGTGAAACGCTCTCCACTCCTTTCAGTCCGGCCATCACTGGCCTCTCGTTAGTGAGGACACAATGTGCCCTACCACGGGCTAGCGCTTTGATGGTTGGTGGCCGGGGCACGCATACTAACCAATTCGGACCCCCCAGATCCTTCATTTTTCTATGTTTCGTGGTTAAATTGCCCTTTTTGCTTCCTTGGGCTTCGTGTATTGACTCAGGTGCTGTGGTATCACTGTGAGGCTCTCCTGAGCCGATGAACAGTTGTACCAACACTCCAGGGAACATCGCCTTTTGTGGCATAGCCAAAATGTCCATATTCAAGGACGAGTTCATCGTAACCCGATTGGGTATTACACCCGTTTCTTTTGAGCCTTTTACGGAGTTACTGAGGGACATTGAAACCCGACTAGCGAACCCTAGATAGAAGCCTGTGCATCCAACAGTGAATCTGTGAGGTTTGTCTGGTTTATTTTTTTGCGGTGGCTTCTGTCCCGTGTTCACACCGAGTTCCAGCTGCGATACAAAGTGGAATCGCAACCACGCCGCAAACTCGAGTTGGCATGAATCGTCATGAAGCGCTTTTCTTCGCTGGACCTACTAGAAAACTGTGATAGGTCAGGTCGTCTCCTGATCTTACTGATTTTGACCTGCACATTGACAACCTTGCGTCGAACTGAAGGACAGTCTGTTGGCGGAAAGATGAATATTCGTTTTACCCAACGATGATATGATATCGTGCACGTTACTAGATGGAACTGTCGAACTTTGTGAAACATGAGTGCAATGAAGCAGGTAGGGTAAATTTATTGCCAGTTATACGAAATTAAGAAGCCGGTTGTGAATCAAAATGGCCTGGAGGAAGTTTATGATATTCGGGAAAAGATAGGAGAGTATGTCGATTTCAAAGCAAGCAACCAACTAACAAACTTCTATTCGTAGTGGCCATTTTGCTGATGTGAATAGGTGTATTTGTAGAAAAACCAAGAAGCATTTTGCAGCCAAATTTATAATGAAGCAAAGGGTTACAAACTCGTCCACTTATGGTGAAAGCCCTCAAGGGACAAAAGTGGCTGATATTGACAGAGAAGCACATATATTGGCGAATCTTGAACACGAAAACATCGTGAAACTGCATGAAGTATTTTATCGCGATGACAGTGTCGTTTTAATTCTGGATCTGTGAGTCAGACTATTTTTTTGAATAAATTACTCACACCCACAATGGAAGTAGCGCAGTGGCCGATAAATGCATTAGTAACTTGTGAAGCGGAATGTATTTTGCCACTCCGGTAGCTGCAGTTATCGTGGTTTTCACTGATTAACTTGCTATACTTTCCTACACCCTGGGAACAATGCTGTTTCTCATATAATAAGTAGTTGGAATTTCGCAGGCATATCTTTTTCAGTTTGAAGGCGTTTTGTCCCCTGTCGTCCTTGCTGAAAAAAGTACTCTAACTTAATACGCATAAGGTTTCTCAAAGCTCTTCGATAGTTTACGACCGGTTTCGCTCTTCTTTGGGCTCATCGGGTTGGCACAATCCTTGAGTTTCCCTCAACCCTGTGTTCTACTTAAACCCAAGTCATTCGAAATTTCACCTCTACTTTCATTTGCGTAACAATTTAATTTTACCGAGAGACTAACGTTGAACTAAATTTCTGGTTTTCGTCGCTCGTATGATTTCACCACATTGTTCTTAAGAACATCATAAACGAGGGATTCAGCTGGGTTTCAAGGGAGTCCACAGTCTAACCAAGATGGATAGGCAGAAGAGTGTGTAAGTCGTAGTTCATGTGTACTCTATAGCCTGTAATAGACACTGCTGAAGAATGCAGTCAAATATAGACGCACTCATCTACACTCAAGTGTGTTTAGATCTATGAATTCCCATCGATCTCACCATGTAGCTGAAATTGTTTATTTCTAGTATCACCCATGTGACAAGTCCCAACGTATACTCCACCGGTAGATTCTACATTTAAGACGCGTGAACAAGCACTAGTGACAAATGCCAAGTGCTCCTTTACCGTTGACCTCACTCTCAAAGTTACTGCTTGAAAACTCAGGTTTTACAAAAAATCTATCTCATCATCCCTATCTTAAGCTCTCTTTGACACAATGCCCACAGTTCGCTAGGACCGCTAGAAATCTCCCCGACCTTCCATGTCCCGTCTTTGGGCCGATGTCAGTAGCCTTTCTTTAAATCGTTCAGCTGTAACACAATTTCAGTGCTCAGTTGTCAAGCCGCCCGATGTGAGAATGAAGGCTGGGATGCTTCCAGGTCACCGTAGCCTAGACAGGGGAAGTTAACTGACAGATGTCCGGTTTGGACCACGAACCATTGAGTCAGTAAATCAGTGCTATGATCACTGAGCCAGCTCGCCACAGCATTCTTTAATAAGCTTATATGTAGCTAAATGAGTTTGTTTGTCGAATGTGCAGCCGAGACTTGTGACTTCTGCTTCAGTGAAGGCTATAAACAGCTGGAATAAAGTAAAAAGGGCAGTAAAGCTCGTCATGAGGCTCTATAGCCGAATACTCGTTGAGTGACACTACTTGTATTCAATTAAATATCGCGAGATGCACGGTACTTAATATAGCCAAACACTTCTTCAAAAACATTCATAAATCTCGCAGCTACAGAATATCTGCTGTTATGTGCTGAAAATTATGCAGAAGCATGGTCATTCAGCTTGAGGGTGTTACTGATCCTATCTTACCGCCTGCCTGTCATAAAACTCTCGGTAGACATGAACTCAACGCCGGAAAGTGGGGTATTCTAATAGCATTTGAGAGTCCTAATACACCATAGATGCAGTTTTCTAAGGCTGCTTGATCCTACAGATAAAATCTCACCGCTACTCTTAGCTTAGCCCATATGTCAAGACATCATGGCACGGCCAAGTATCTTTTGTTTGTTTGAGGATGTTAGCTTTGACAGCTCTTTTGTGCTACATTAATCAGGTAAATTATGAATTTAGAGTAAAATTTGTCCGCTTTGTGTGTTTGAATGCCGCTGGTAAGACGTCAAAGCATTTATGAATTTGTAGTTAATTAAGGCATTCCTAACTATACTCTTGAGTGAGCACCATGCAAAGGGCTTGAAACCATCCATTTTGGTTCATACAGTTCGAATATGCAAGAAATCGTCGAGTTATATAAAAAGACTAAATGCGGAAAGACCTGGTTAATTTAATAACAACTAGTGGTAAGGGCAGTTTTGATGTGTGAAAATGTTAGAAATAATGTTAATGACAATACAGTCCCTGATTTTCCCAATGGGTATAAAATTTCGGAGTGTTTCTGCTAATTGAAGGAAAAATACAGGTCAGCATGCATCAAAAATTGCCTTAAGGTGGCAAAAATATTTTTGCGATATCCAACCAGAGAGGATATAACGTGATGGCTTACTTCATTAGCAGATGGACACTTCCATTTTTCATTTCAAGTGAACTGTTAGTCAGTTACACATCATAATATTTTGTTAAATTTATGCATTTCATATTGAATAAGCTCATAGTTATCCTGAATGCTGGATTAAAGTCGCTTTGGACCAGTTTAAGATCCAGCAAATGAAAGTTGGTTTTCTTTGATTTGGTCTTGTGGCCTTTATCCCTTAGGTTTTGGGAAAATCCGGCAAAACTTCTTTAACTATGTGAACAGAAAAGTACTTTTTCCTAAAAATATAAATTCCCGAAATATATGCTCCATAGATAAACTAATGGATGTTAGCAAGAGGGTTAAATGCGATCGGCACCGTGCGTTTGATTCTTGTCAAAGGCAACCTATGGACTCAAGATCAGTGATAATTTTCATATCAAGATTTTAACCTTATAAATGTTTATCATTGTTACCGTACTTGTTTTCTTGCTCAGTGTAACTAAGTAGTAGTAGTCCTGAGGGCCTGTAGTCCTCAGGGCATGGTCAGCCAAAGTATGTTTAATAACTACCGACTAATGGTGGAAGAAACGTGGGTGCGTGCGGTACCACGCAGTGAGAAACTCTTAAAAACCGCAGCTGTTAAGCGACAAGCTATGCATTTTCTACCGGACGATTTATTTTGTCAGCAGAAGGTTACTGGCTAAGGTCATGCAATTTTAGCTAGATATAAAGTGTAAGAATATCCTGGAAGAAAAAAAACAGGACAAAAAGAGACAAATGACTTTACCTGTTTCTATTTTATGCTTAACAAGCGTTCAGGCAGAGTAGAACCCTCATGGAGCGCCAAATGTACGACTGTACAGAAACCTGAAAAACCATTTTATCCCTTATTTCTGTGTCTCAGAATGCAAAAATGCAGTTGTTGCTTCAATACTCTACTCGACTGAAGAGCACTGGTATAGAAAATTGAGAGCCTGCTTTAGAGAAATCCTCAGCTTACTTCAACCAATTAGCCTCTAAAATCTGGCACAAAGATATTTCATGGGGCCAAATGCTACCTACTGGTTACAATGATTGCGCATTCAGACGCACGAACCTTTTTCGCATCTCACAAACCTATATTTTTGAATACTAGCCAAACACTTGCTACTGTATTTTAGAAAAGTTGAACGAAATTCTAAGGGTTTGGTACAGATCAATAGGTCCAAAGGTGAGACAGAATACAAAAATGGCTGAGAAGCGGAAAAAACATACAGTATAATGAAAGTGGGGTCACCAAGCGTCTCGGTTATCGTTGAGTGAACTACTGGGAAGCCATTAGAGGCAACAGACAGTGTACAACTGTGGAGATGTTGTACAGTGGTTCTAGCTGCCAGTTTCGTTCACAGATGATTTGAGGAGATGGTGTAGGTAGCCATTCATTGGAGGGGGGAGCTGATAAATTGGTGCTTAAATACAGCACTGTTATTTGACTATTTAGTGGGGGAATTGAGAATAAAGCTGAGCATTAGATAATCGCAATTCACGATAGATAATTCAATGTGCGAGCACTGAAATTTGGCCACTATTGATTTCAGGACCAAAGTTTGTATGATACAGACTGCCAATGAGTCGTATTGATGATAAATAGCTTTCTACACTCAAGGTACACTGATCACACGGCATTTAGCTACAAGTTCTTATGGCGCAACAGTTTTGCTGCTACCAAATGCTGTACAGATATAAGTGCCAAAAGACCTACTCCAGATTTGCTTTAATTTTTTCCGTGAAAGTTCGGTGCAGTATTTGGTTTGGAGTCACTTTATAGAAATTAAATAATTGTTAAACCAGTTCATCCATCATAAGTAATGGATCCACACTTAAGCTATTGCAGGTACACCTGTAAGAATAAGTCATTCACACGGATTTTTCTCAGGCATTCAGTGTAAACAAAGCTGCTTTTAATATAAGTATGTCCGCTTTTGGGAGACTGTACCTCTGAAAAATTCTACTTCACGCAAGTAAGATGTCGCATTGGATCAACTAGTATTAATCCAGATTAAGTTGCCCTCTCATCAAAGATCGGGATGCAAGTTTTATATTTCTTCTGTGGTAAAGTAAACAAATAAGTGGAGAAATGGTTGCGTGTGGTAAATACATGTTCTAATTGCGGCTACCAATTTCAGCTTGATAAACCTTGAGTGCTGTAGTGGTGTTCCAACAACAAATTAATCCTGATGTATGTTAACCCTTTAAAGTGAGTGCAATAGATTTTCTACTGGGATGTGCAGACTGGTAATGTTTATATTAACAAAAAGTCAAACCGGAGGTTTTGTGAGTTGATATTAATCCATATTCAGTATGATGGAACGCCACTATACAATCATGGGGGTTATTGGCGAATCGTGTCACTGTTAGTCTTTTGGCTAAGCTGAGCAATTAATCTTCAAGTGTTTTGTTACCATGCGAAAAGACATTTTAGTGCACCGTTCGTGATGTCTTGTTCGTGTGATCGGTAGTAAGTGCTTGGCCTAACAGAGGTGATCCTCCCAATTTTTGGGCCGTCTACCATGGATGGTCTCTGTTCGGGGTACTACCATATACGTATTAACTCCTCCTCTGTCTCGGCAGCACCAACGGTTCCAACCAACTAACAATCTGTCAAAAAATAGTCAGGCAAATGTATATTCTCAAAACAAAAACTTTATTACCGTTCTCCTGCCATAAAACTTGACATTGTAATCCCGTACACAAACGTAAAGCAAATTAGAAAATAACTGATTTTGGGAGACAAAGATTCCGAAGATGATATAAATGCACATTGGTAAACAATAAAAACTAGATGGTTGCTCATGCTTCCAGAAAACAATACAAGCACCTCATGAAAGGGAAAAGAGAAGCCTCAGCAAAGTGTAATGCATGAGTGATGAAGTTTGAACCATCGCATTAGATTTTAAAGGAAAAGAAAATCAGATAGTGGAATAACAAACTGAATAGTTTTCATGCCTTGCACACCCATTCAAACAAACCAAAACACATGTAATATATTTCTTTTCTAGTCTTGAGATCTAGTCCAGCATATTGCTCTGGCTGCAGTTCTATATTGGGAAAATACTGTGATGGTTCACAATAACAGATGCTGCTGCACCAGTCCATTTGGCAGTACTGCAGTATGACACCAAAACGTGGGGCACTTTTTAGCATCGTAATGAAAAAATCAAAACGTAATAACTGCCGCGGAGAAGAGCTGTCTGGTAACATGTTCGACTGCCATACAAACATCGGCCTCTACAAACATCAAAGGATTTTGCTAAATACTATTTAGTCATACGCTGCTTTTATTTTGATAAAAAATATTCCTCTCCAGCGCTTAGTCCAAGATGCTTTTTTCTGCATCCGTTCCTCCAACCTAGGAAGCAGAGGTGTGACCGTGCTGAGTTTCAACAACCTGCAGGTTCTTGCACGTTTTAGATGACACATCCATCTGTCGTATTAAAGCACAGCCTACCTAATTGTTCTGCCCGTCAGGCAAGTGTGAATGAACTATGCAACGGTATACATTATTTCATTTATTTTGACTGTAAAAGCAAAAATTGACACCTGAGTGACGAGACTTTAACCTACATTTATGCAGGCATTTATAACTCTCACTTGTATGCTGAACCAATTTTAAGGTTTTCCTAAAAACATGCTGTTACATTTGCGAAAACATACGGGCTCTAGATATGGAAAGAAGCTAAGCGATCTATCCTGTTCGGTTTTGCCACAGGACTTCAGCTACTATAAAATGACTTTTTGCTCGGAACTTTGAAGAAAAACAGATTGAAGACAGAGGTCTGACGCTGCAAACCGATTTTTGCATATCGACACTCCAAACTAAAAGTACCGCCCTTTGTAACGAGCGGTTTGGTGGTCTGGGTAGTATTTGTTTTTTGCTAAGTATTTTCCGCTGAGTGTAACTTTTTGAGGCCTCAGCATTTAAGGGCAGGTGTATCCGTAGGTAGATGCATCTGCTTCCAGAATGCGAAAATTAATGAACCGTGCTTGCAGTTCTATTTTGGGCGATCAGTCTGTGTGGCGTGGACCGTAGTCCTCGCCTCAAAACCTCAAAAGTTTCTAAATCTATTTTGTGTCCCGTGTCGAGTGCGTGTTCCGCAATCGCCGAGTCTTTCAGTAACGCTTGATATTCATCTGCATTTCTCGGCGGCCTGTTTATTTTTCTCCTATGCTCTCCGACTCTGATGTGTATTTCTCTGGCCGTCTGTCCTATGTAAACCTTGGTGCGGTCATTACACTGAATTTTGTAGACACAGTCCCTGGTTCTGTTTGCCTATTTTCACCTTGGGATTTTAGAACTTAAAAAAGAAAGACAACTGTTCAGCTATAGCACCCTTTCGGTGCCTAGCTGCCATGCTATCCGAAGGACGCACGAGGGCTGGTTGCCAGCTGGAAGCTGGGCAGTTTTAAACTACTAGACCGCCCATCCGAATTCATTGTTTGCCAGTATTGTCTCATCAATGTTTAGGCGTGTAAAGGCTCTGTGCATAGAAGAAGCTGATTGGACAGCGGCCCAAATTGAGGTAAAGAACAAACTTCGGCGTAGTGGATATCCAGCTAGCTTGATTAGGCGTCAATTGCGAAGGGTGTTGGTACCGGTAGCGAAACCCAACAGGGAATGGATCGGAACAGCTGTTATTCCGTACAAACCACGGACATCGGAGGTAATTCGAAGAATTCTAAACACGGCTAACGCAAGAGTAGCTTTCGAGAGGGGGAACACTCTGCGCTCTGCACTGTTGCAATCGAAGGATCGCCTCCCGGCAAACAGAACCAGGGACTGTGTCTACAAAATTCAGTGTAATGACCGCACCAAGGTTTACATAGGACAGACGGCCAGAGAAATACACATCAGAGTCGGAGAGCATAGGAGAAAAATAAACAGGCCGCCGAGAAATGCAGATGAATATCAAGCGTTACTGAAAGACTCGGCGATTGCGGAACACGCACTCGACACGGGACACAAAATAGATTTAGAAAATGTTGACTGCCGGAGCTCTCACGACCCCACAAAGACCAGAAAAAATCAGCCAGTGGCAACCGAGGTGAATCATCAACTGAAGAACCCTGAAGTGGAAGATTAATGAACCAAACCCGATCAGAATTAACTTGAGCGCCACCTGCAATCCACCAAAGCAAGATTTTGACAACTTCACTAACCGATAAGAGCCATTAATTGACACTCAACACGGATCTATTGTGAAAATCCGAAGAGGATTAACTTGCTGATTGGTTCCCCGTCTGCCTTATAACCTGGCCAATTTGGTGACCTGCTCACTTGGCCTGATGAAGCTTTTGTGTCAAAAGCGAAACGTTGCCCAAATAAAAACTACCGATTGTTTATCAAGCTCTTCTGAAACGATGACTTCTCATTCGGTTCCAAACCTTTTCCAATTGATTTAAGACAGTGAACAGTGCCCAAACAGATTCATTTGGGATTGATATTTTTAAGAAAGATCTCCTGTTATGTACTAAGTTTATTTTTAATTTACTGTTTGCAAAATACGGTTGGTTGTGTGTTTTCGGCAGTGCTTCGTGTGATGAGATTCTTATCAAATTTTCATTCGCCATCTCAGCTGAGTGACAATCAGTGTGATCCTGATAACAAAGCTGTATCTTGGGCACCATAAAAATATGAATCAGCTGAGTACCAGTTGTACACAACTGTGATTGGGCTCCAAGCCTTGTTTGCGGGTTTAGTGAGGTACGTGCACATGTGATGAGGTCTTCATGGTTGTGATAAAAATTTTTGATGCCAATAATAGTCGAAAAATTCGCGAGCGCCTTCTCTTTCGCCGATGACAGATGAGCAATTATAAGGTAATAAAGCGTAAACTTATTTATTTTTATTATTTATTTATTTATTCATTTATTTATTTTTGCGCATGACGAAGCCATAGAAACTAGTGAATTTTATTCCTTCACTCTGACAAGTAATGTGGGGTAGGTCAAAATTTGGCAACGGAGATTTGGTCCTGTAAGCTAAGTCCGTTTGTACTAAAAACCTAGGAAGACCGTACGAATGTTCCTATGGGGAATCACCAGCAGTGCGCAACTCACAAAACGTCATGAAAACTTAAACCCACAACCTTCCGCCCAGTGGTCTGAACACTTAACCGTTTGGCCAAGAGAGCCTATCAATAGCATGATTACCAGACAGAAAGCATAATTAACAACATTTAGCAGTTATGCATTTTGTAGATGTTTCACGTAAAAGGGCTTTGGAAATTCATCGGCGCCTTTCCTCCCATAGCGGAAGGTTTATGTTTCAGTTGATTGGATAATAGTTCCTAATATGTTTCCCATGGATTCATCCCATATTTTATCAGTTCCCTTGACAGGGTGACGGTTTTCCTGGAATCCTTACCTCGAGTAGTAAAAAACCCCATACTTTTGGACTACGACATTTAAAGGTTGACCATTTAACTAATTGATCAGTGCGGGTTTGCAAACACAATTCGGGAGTAATTTTGGATTGGTGATAGCTTGTTACAAATTTGAAGACGGCTTTACCATATAGTTGAAGTGAATGACTAGCGATATCAGCAGAACATGTAAGAGTCTAAATCTCCCTAACGTTAATTAGTAAACATGTTGGTGAACAAATTGTCCCAAATATGAATAGAAACTATGTCGAGTGAGAATATTGCGTGTTTTTGGCTAACATATGCAAGCAATTAAAAAAATCTGCATAATGTTTTGAAAAATACGATCATTTTTCTCATGTAAGAGATGAACAATGGATCTTAGTAGTTGATAAAAGACAGGAAGTGTAAGAAATGGTAGGCGGTATTGCATCCACAGCGGTTATTCAACCCCAATAAAGGGGCACTGATTGATTGACAGGACCACGTGTTTGATACAGGTTTGCCACAAAATATCTGCTTCCGACTAGAGAATAGCGATAGAGTGGATTGGATGAACTGAATGATTATAGATAGACATGAAAACTGTAGATCATTTGGTAACTCTCACTTCTACTCACTTGTACTTAAGTGCTTTGATAATACCCACGGGACTTTCAACATGCTAATTTGAAGAGGTAGTGACCAAATATTTAACGTGAAAAAATACTAATGAGTTACTTGCAGTGATCTTTTCTAATGCCGATGTAAATGATTTAAATGTGTCAGAATTCTGTAGAAATAAGCGGGTTAACATCCGGTTACAGAGTCTGATACGTATTACTTCCATGCAGGCTTTCAGAGCTATAGCACACACGTTTCATTCTCATCAACTATTTGTTCAGTTTGGCCTTTTGTTTAGAACAGATGTAATCCCACAAAAGAGAGGGTTATTCCACAACAATAACAATTCCATCTTACACATGTGGTTTTCTATCGGGGCGAAACAGCTCAAGTGGTTGAAGTTTGACCTTACTATCCGGAAGGTCTGTGATTCGAACCCGACCCCTGCCTCTCGACTTCCCCTGTCTAGTCTTGGGCAACCTGGCGCTATCCCAGAACTTGTGCTTCTTTCGGATGGCATGGAAGCTAGGCATTGCAAGGCTGTTACAGCTGAACGATAGCAGACCTCTTACTGAGCAGCTTTCCAAGCCATGCCAGAAAGTACACTGAAAACTGCAACATTGGGAACTAGCTTATTGTTTTCTTGGATGTAGTACCAAATGCCTTATAAGCAAATGGACTCTCACGATACAAAACCTGAGTATTATGGAAAGGAATATATCCTTGCATTCATTTGTAGAACAAACGGGAAATTACATGCGGTTGTCCATTTCTGACGGAATTGGAGCTAAATATAGCCCTCTAATTCGATGGTACGTCGTCCTGAATAAAGCGCTGACATTTTCAATTAAACACAAGTGACAGACGAAAAGTTTACTCACAGCACGTGCAAACGTACCCTTTAACAGCACTTACTTGATTGTCATCGGTTAGACGTTATTCTTCTAAAGCCGTATTTGGGTGAGTTTTCGACTAACTTGCATGCGGCAACAAAAGCAGACTGCTGCTTCTTACACCGAGTTATACAGTTAAGCAACACTTAGACAAATAAGTCATTTTGCATGTGTAAGGTTGCTATATAAATGTGGGATAAGCTTCCTATTTCAGTCTGCAATTACTAAAATCTCCGGCGGGTGATAAGCCACTTCAATCCAGATCTCTCAGGTGGCTAACGCTGTAAAGTCAACAATGTGCTCGTCGAAACCCGGCTTCTAAGATAAGAGCAACTTTTAGTTAACTTGGTAGAATCAATCCTGGATGTTACGCAGTCACTCGGTAGCGTCAACTGTCTATTGGAAGCAAACGTGTCTGTCCTTTGTGCGAAAGGTGAGGTAACGGACTCTATATATGTGAACCAAAAGGCTTGCAACAGTAACTTAGCGGTGACTACAAGTTATATCAATCGACTGAAAACAGAAGAGTATACGGATAGGTTTAAATGGTTTACCACCGTTTTCTGAGACAACAGTAGGTGATTTTGTTAGTAATTAAACTTTTAGGGGGAAAGTGGTGCAAGTGAAAAATGATCAAGCAGATTAAGCTGCCTATTGGTAGAGACGTATACTTTTGTTAATGATCATAATCAACACATCTATGTCCTGTTTTCGGTACACACACAGAATAATGAATGAATTATGATGTCGGAAGTTAGAAGAAAACGGAGTTTTTCTGTCGGAAAGGAGGTCAAGTTTTGTTGGACGCCATAAACCTAAAAGACCAAACTTTGCCTGAATAATTTTGAATAATAACTGAATTATTTTCTGCAGGAATAAAATTGTAGCATGAAGTAACCCTTCGAAAAAAAGGAACTAGTAGCAAATATGTACAAAAACCGTAGTCTTGGTGTTTTCTTATGCATTATTTGTCATCTCAAGACACTCCTGCAGATGTCAGACTTTCGTGACACTACTGGAGCCGGACGTTCTAATTGGTGGCTCCGATCACGTTGATAAAGGGCTAGTTTGTTTTAATTTTATAACTTACTAATGGGGCGTCAATTGATCGCTGCTAAATTACTGATAAGATGCTCACCCTTCTTGTCGGAGGAGCAAAATACACGCCCGGTAAGGTAGGGGACCTGCTCGAAAAGTAAGCAGAAAAACTGGTGAGCCTACTTGGGCTACCAGTATTCCGCAACCCCTCCCGTACTGGAATTCAAGACAACAAGTTCACTGGTCTTAATTCGGTTTCGGAGGTGCTTTAGAAGAACATGTCTTTCGGTTTCTAAATATTAATTTAAGTGCTCTATGTTATATATATGTATTAAAAGTGTAATATTTTCTCTAATGAGAGCATGAATCCATATAATCAAATTTCTGTTAATTTACCCCGTAACGCACTCTTGATTGCTTCCTGTTTTATCCATAGGTATTTACAAGAATTGCAAAACTCCGACAAATCCTGAAGGAAAATCTTATAAACTGTAGCGCTCGTATTTTTGACAGTGTTTTAACACCCCAGTCTCGGCAAACGACAATCAGATTTGACTTTGTTTTTAGCGCCTGGCTCATTAGGAAAGTCATGAAGCGTCCACATATAGGTGCGTATAGGCTGATGTAACTTAACTCGCAGTTTTCTATTATATGATAATGGACAATTTCCAGGAAAAAGTTGTAATAAAGTGACTGCATCCTTCTCAAATATCGGTCTACTCCCAAGTTCTAATATTCTATTGAGACTTTCTAGGTTCTGCTCGAATTGCGCAAGATGGTTCTTATGACAGTTGAAACGCCAACGTTACATTGAGTTTTCCAAAAAGTGGCTGCTACCCTCCAACCTATCTTACGCACTTACTGGGACCACATTACAAGTGTCTCAAAAGAGTGTGTTACAAAGAATAATGACGATTCCTTAGTCTTCTGTTTGTTGAAGTGTTGCGCCGCTATTTGAGACCTGTTGTGACTTAGTTAGTCTTAAAGTACTTTCATTCAGGCCATTAACATACGTTGAAGCACATTTATTAGTGCAGAGAGAAACGAAATTCCTCTTTTGAAAAAATTACTTGCAGCATTTTGGGCAGAATAGTAACATTTCGAATAAAGAGCGCCCAAGGATCTTTACTGCACAAGCATGCCATACATGCCATATGAGACTAACTTCGGATCGTCCTTTTAGGTCTAACCAATTCCTCAACAAGCAGCTGCACTGTTTTTTTCCCTAAAACTCGATAAGGGTGTAAAAATATGCATTTATTTGATAGGGACAAAGTCGTTCACTGAAACGTACACAGGAAAAACGTATTGGTACGCAGGTGTGTTAACCTGCGAGTTGTTTCAGAGGAGTTTCTCCGCCTACTAACCTTTGTCGTTCTGGACTAACGAAATTCTTTTATAATAACATCGTAAGTTAACAGCTAATGTCACCACATTCCAGGAAAATCATTAGAACGTTCACATCAGGCGGGAAAATTTCACCGGAACAATTGTTATTACCATGTAGTTTAATTACGCTTAGAAATTTACTTTTAAGTGGTTGATTTACTCAGAAGACACGTTTCTGTATGACATTTCACACTGCTTGTTCCCCAGAGAACATATTTTTTGAATGCAAGTTCAATATAAGGTCATTTCTGCATATTATTCGTAACGATCATGTTATATATTGTATTATTATTTATATTAAATTCAGAAAGCGGTCAGTGTTTAGAATGAAGTGAATGGAAGTTATGGGGTTCAAATTCATTTTTAAGCTTGCTTGTGGAAGACAAATCAACTGCAGCACATACACTAATGTACTCAAAAAATCTTGGTAACTTTCCAAAAAATCATTCTAGTTTGATCATTCCCCACATAGGAATAAAATAGACTACTTGGTCAGTGGCGTTCTGACGTTCATAGCGTTTGTTGGTTTAGTTTCTTATTGGTGGCTTTAGAGTATGAAAGAGCTGTTTTTGGCTTCAGGGGATTACTCGTTTCGCCGAGTCCATTAAATCACAATGGTTATTCAGATTCTTCCGAGGATGCGTTTTAAATTTTCACAGTTGACTGCAGTGTGCATAACCGCAGGGCAAGAATGTCAGTTTCTAAACAATCGGCTAGAGATGTACACAAGCTCTTCACAAGATGACCAGGTTGACATTCAAGGCGCAGTTCATCAGAGTATTAGCTCATATCCAGGTGTTTATCTTGACAAGTTCATCTCCGTCTTCTTGGTACCTGATATACACCGATCCTCGAGTCTACAGTGGTCCACCTGTTGGTGCAGTCAGCCATATTAGAGATTCTATTCGCTTGCACGCAGTTGTGTAATACGGCGGGTGAAAATAAATTATTATGCACACACGAAATATTCAGCGTATTCTCATTGATTTTTGACGACGATGTGGTCCTAAATCCTGACCAAATTTGCGTCGTTTCCATCGCGACACAATTACCCAGTATACACACCTTCTCAATTAGAAAATTTTCCTTTAGGTGAAAGTGTCGTGTGACGGGAATCATTCGATAAAATTTGCAGCGTTAGAACAATGGGCTGCGTTTTGTGAAATGTTTGCAAACGATCGACCCGTTAAAGATATCGCAGCATAAGATCAACAATGCGATATAAATGGTCTTGCCTTTTTGAACTCCGGCACAAATCAGATCCGATCGGATCCATGAATAGGTTAGTGCCTTCAACGTTTTTGTACTCACTGCCACTCATTATCGGTACCACAAAATAAAGAAGCTATTACGAGAAAACTGAAAATATGGGGAGATGACTTCTTGTCAACATAGCGTTGGGAATTTAGTAATGCACAGCGTTGAAGATCTAGTAATGCACTAGACCGTTTGGACTAAAATCCGGCCTAGTCACTGTTCAAAAAGACTGGCCACAGAGGAGTATTCTTTAAATTTTGGCCACGCCAGTCATCCTGATTCCTGTAGCTTCCCATAAAAATCATTCACTGGTCATCAGCGCATTTAGCTGCAATTCTTACTCGCCCAGTTGGAAAGGTGACGGTGAAGTAATAATACCTGATCATTTCTAAAATTAATTCAAAGACACTACTGTTTGTTCAGTGTGATTAAGCTGGAACTACACTTCTGTAGTAATTGTAAACTTGGGCTAACCCATACCAATTTACCACTAGAAGTTAGATTCAAATCTTCGCCCGCGAATATTTTGTGACGTACGTCGGACAAAAAATGTAAGTCCTGAAATCTGTACCAAAGTAGAAGCAATTGAAACATGTTGTTAGTTTTGTTCACCTGATCACTATACGAACAAACACCACTGTGAATTTTGACCATTTTTTAACATTTCGACTTTGAAAGTTGCAATACTGCTAGAAGGATGTGGGCTAACTGCATGTGATGTGATGCACAACATGGTATATGTCTTGATCATGGGGCTAATTGCACACGAACTACACTGAATCACATGACAGGGATATGTATTTTCCCTTTCAGTGGACTGTGAAACCTCGCATGGAATTTTCGAAATATAAAGCATAACATGATACCTGGAACAAACAGAGGCTGTTCGAAACAGATTTATTTTCGTGCATTCTATGAAAACAATGTGCACACAACAGGGAATTTCGTTGAACTCATTCTGAGCAGTTCAACAAACTTGTACGTGAGACTTTCATATAGACCTTTCGTACAGGCAGATTCAACTGAATTGTATTCTGTCCTCCATTAACTCTGGATAACTCGTGTTCGGTGATGAGCATTAAGGACAACAGAGGTGCCTAACAAATGCATCTCACACACCACCGCAAAGCGTATAAAACGTTGTAATTTATGTGAATAATTTGAGTATAAATTATTGTCAGCAATAATTAAAATTATGGTACACCAGATTAACACTCCGGTCTTCCGAAGCGAAAAAAACAGGTATAAAACGGTTGAACAATATGGTTTCAGTGAACTTCCGTCTTTGTGACTAAGGCCTAGGCCATTTTATTATCGGTCGCTTGACGATCAATGTCTTGAGTCTCAGTTCAAGCAGAGTTAATCTAGATTGCGGGAAAACGTAGTGAGCTATGGAAACTTTTTCGCATTTATGAACAACAGAATGTTTAGAGCGCTCATGGATGTATTTTTCGCACTCGCGCCTAGGAAAGCATGGATTACGCTAGTCACCAAATCTGGTGCTGCTGCTTGTGGTGGTACTGTTAGCTTTGTAGCAAGAATTAAAAATAGGGTGGTGAAAATTGGACATTTGGAGTGCTGCTCACTGTTTAGCGCAGCATTTTGAATTGGTTTCTTGTCAGAAGTTTATCAGCATGCAAGTCCCCGGGTTACACTTTAGCCTACAGTTTTTTTAGCCGTGGTTCACTAGTGCCTAATGCAATGCAAACGTCATAAAATGTACGTCGTGAAATGTCGAATAACACATCAATATGTTTCCTCGATATAGAGCGCTATTTTCTGGTGAATATTATAAGTGTCAAAGTCATTGTGAGTTCGAAATGAGATCGGCTTTCGGTGAATCAGACATGCTTCAACAGCGTTTCTAATGTTGTGTCAGCATCGTGAGAAAGGATATGTGTGCATCTACTCGCTAAAGATTGTGATCGACAACCAATTGCTGAGTCGGGATAAAACAGCGGCATTTAAATGCTAGATGACGGGCACCGGACTACTATTTGAGTGTACTTTACTGTTAGTCCTG
The DNA here is from genome assembly GCF_000715545.1 of Opisthorchis viverrini. Taxonomy (NCBI): domain Eukaryota; kingdom Metazoa; phylum Platyhelminthes; class Trematoda; order Opisthorchiida; family Opisthorchiidae; genus Opisthorchis; species Opisthorchis viverrini. The sequence goes on from NW_008751902.1 coordinate 617,736, forward strand.
GCAAATAACGAAAACAACAGCAATGGCCTCTGAACGTTGATATTTAATTGAAATCTCATAGGTTTCCTGCCTGTAGATTTATCCATATAATTCTGATTGGGTAGATAAAGCACGTCTTGTTTACCGGTCTTTGGCGCTACATAACAAGTAACCCAGTCAGCGCAAATGGCGAGCTCTTATCAAACTGTCACTCAAGTGCACTATAGGCGCCTAACAAATTATTACATCGTTGATAGTTTGTGATGTGATTAACCTGGGTTACTTTTACGATTAAAAAGCACGATCGTTTAGCGAACAAGCCAATGGCTCACTCTTGCCGGCAAGGACAAAGTTATGGAGAACGGCGAATGGTAAAGTCAGCAAAGCACGTGATATTCTGGGTTGTTTTACGTCCGTCACACAAATCATGTTATTCCCTCGTGGAAATGTCAGTTACTGTCAGAAATAACAAGGATAGTTCATGTGCTTTGCTTTCATTTCAACTAAATTTTGTGAAGCAACGGCTCTCGAGTGCACCATCCAATCATACTAAAATCTGTTTGCTTTCGGGCTCCAAAATACATAACTGTTGATTTCACATAATTAGGTTAAGTTGGTCATCCAATTTGTGCCTTCACTGTGAATTAATTCCCTGGGTTGCGTACCAATAAACGGCACTCCAAGTTCTCTGTTTTCTTGCGTCACCATCTAGAACCGTTTATACGTGTTCACATAAATTTTATCGTTCTCACAAAACTGTTGGTCCCAAAAAAGGCAAAAACAGATTACTAAGTCTTAAATTGCCAGCATTATTGCTCCCAATCAAGAAGAACGATCTCGTCAGCTTTTCGGGAACTACACACCTCTACGGCAACCTCTCACCTACAGCTGTTGGGCTCGTGACTTAAAAAGTGTAAAATATTTCAGGGGGATACATGACTGGTAACGTAATTAGCCCGACTGTTCATTAGTAGACAAGTATTCCGACATTGTCAATGTCGGAGTGATGTTTCGCGAGTCACACGCGAATGAAATGTGATGACATATCACTGCCTGCTGCGGAGAACAATTTACACACACAGATGTAT
>NW_008751902.1:618835-699647 GCF_000715545.1 Opisthorchis viverrini
TATATATATATATATATATATATATATATATATATAAGCAGTTACCCACTGCCCTGCATACTGAATTATTCACTCGTCCAAATCATATCCATTGTTATGGGTGGGTGCTTGCCTGAAATCTCACAAAGACGAGTCGAGCGATACGCTTGAAAAAACGCAGCAAGTAAGATCTTCTCAAACATACTTTTCTTGTTAGCTGAAGGTCCAGTATAACCTAGATACACGCACAATAAAATACACAACACATTCAAACTTTCAAATAAAGGCCAGTCAAAACAAAGCCTCTTGCTTGACAAGAACCACTCTTGGAACCTATTCCAAAAAATAGGCACCCTTGGACGAGAAAATAAAGAGTATCCTCTAGATATTATACACAACTCAGAAGGTTGCTAAAAACACTCCCATAGTCTGCGACCAGTTTCGCCCTTCTCGGAGCTCATCAGATAGACGCGGTCTACGAATTCTCATCAACTTTATGTTCTGCTTGAATCCCAATTGCACGAAATTAGCATACTACACTCATTTGCGTGCCAACTGGTTTTGACGGGAAAATCACCTGGAAACCAGCTAAATCTCTCGTTTATGGTGTTTTTTTAGCAATCTGAGTTTAATTTAAACATAAAGTTAACGGAAAATCGGGGATTGCGTCTACCTGGTGATCCCCAACATGAGTAAAACCGGTCGTGCACTGTAGGAGAGTCTTCAGTGACTTGTGAGTAATGTATTACGTCTATACATGCATCGCGATATCTTGAGTATCGTGCAAAAGGAACATGCGGTGAGCTGGCGGACGACATTCAATTGCTTAAACACATCACAAAGGGAGAGTCAGCTGGGTTCCAGGTGATTCTGCCGTCAAAACCAAATTGGAATACAAATGCGTGCGTTTCACTACTCTGGATTATTATTTAGAACTTTGGCAACTTTATTTCTGTCCACAGCTCACAATCTAGTTACTCAGTCACTCAGTGCCTTTTAACGTCAAAATATTTCGTATTCGGAAAATAAAGACTGGCTTGATTTACAGTTTTTCAGTGCACATTATCGGCATTCATATTCTACATTCGCCTTTCCATTGGAACAAAGTTTAATATAATAGTTTTCATATTTTTTTACATTTTTCTCATTCTCCCGTTTGAGTGCATCTTGGCGTGGTCTCTTTGACGTTTCTGACAGGTTACTCACAAGTGGAAGCAAACCAACCCTGCAGGTTTTCCCGTTCAGACAGAAAGATACAACCGTGCCTGTCTCACTGGTTACCTAAGGTTACCTCAGATCTGTCGGCACGCCTAACGCTGGTCAGGACTATGCGCTAAAATGGGTGACTCATGTGAATATTCCTTTTTGATAAAAGCCGTGGTGCAATCAGGGATGTTCAACGAGTTTTGACTGTAATAAAGAAGTTTTTCAGTCCCATCGTAATACGATGGGGAAGATTAGGACAGGGTTTGGTCAGGTAGACTGGTAAAACTTTATCAAACGATGATCATCTCACATATATCCACAGCCGAAAAAAAACATTAGGTTCCAACTTATTAGTCCAAAGCCTGCTTCTTGAAACATCCCGTCATTAAAACAGTTTTAGAAATAAAATTCTGAGTTATTATTACAAACTGTTCTCAACGTACCAAAAAGAACAGCTGTGAATTTATTCACTCTACAAACAAAGAACAACACGATTCTTACATTCACCTTCTGGGAGGAATAAGCTTCTATTCTAGTTACCGGGAGCTGCACTCACAAAGCCCTTTCAGAGACGTTTTGATCATAGACCGACCATAACTCTTGCGAAACGAAGTTGGGCCTAACACGTCCTACCCTATTCTATATTACGCTCAACTTCATTCATATTGATTTTTCAGTTATGTTTTACTCATCTGATATCTGCTCCACCCTACTCCACTCATCACTAGTGTGACATCACATGATTCCACTCGAAACAGATCTCTCTCGTGTTTTTAAGTCCCCTCATACAACTGAATTGACCTTTTGAACTCTCTTGAATAGGAGAAAATTCTGGCACGGTCACCCTCGCGTTCGACATTCATGTCAAGTCAGGTGGATTGCAGGCATCTGTAATTATTCCCAGCATAGTTATGCTGCCTAGTTTGATGAATAGAGTAAGTCTTCCCAGATTAATCTAGCAGACCCACCTAAACTTGATCACTTATCAAGTGTGAGCTAATCTCTCAGATAGAAGGACAATACTCGGCCGCTCCACATTCATTACGGTTGTCAAGTCTGATATTCAAACACCGGCCAGTTCAATGACATGCGCCCTATTAGGAGTCTAACTAGAATTCAGTTTTTCTTTTTGGTGTGCAAGTATGCTGGAATAAAAAGAGGTAGAAGCAGGCGAGAGTGATGTGAATACAGATTCCACAAATCCTGCAACCACCTATAGGTAAAGGGGGTTGAAAATAATACGATTCTTTAAAGTCTGCGGAAGTGAACTCTTATGTAGTCAGAGAAAACTATTAGTGAGTGGGTACCAATGCTAGTACATTGTTGACAGTTCAACCTGCGTGCATTACTAAAGTGAACTACTACGAAGAAATTGAACATTCTCCTCTTATCCATAGAACTACGAACGCCTTTTGAAACCGGAACTTAATCGATGCTGACGATGATATGTGTTGAGCCAACATCCATGCTGTTGCAGTTAAAGCTTATAAACCCACAAGGTTGAGGCCATTTGTTGAAGTAAATTTAGTTGTCCGGTAGACCATGAAGAGTGCAGACGGGCAAGGATGAAGGAAGTTCCATCGTGTTGGGTTATGGAAGCCTATAAGACTTTAAGAAACTCTGGAAAATTAAGAGCTAGGTGCGGTAGGATATTTCCATAGCCCAGCACTTATCCGCATCGCGATTTCGCCTCTTCTGAAATAGGACTGCATCGGCCGCCTGAATGGTTTAGTTCAACTGAGGCCATACACCCACGAGTTCCTTCAGGTTACTGTGTCAATATTAGATGAGACAACCATGGCGATAATGGACCCAAAGCTGCCCCCTTTGTTATGGTCGTCGGACTTGAGTGTTTCAATGGTCATGTGGTTTACAGTAGCTGAGCCTCGTTTCCTTGTGGAAGAAAACTCTTCCACGATGGACGAGCCACTCAAGCTTCATGGGTTATTTTCTTTGCATGTCGCAAAACCGTCTGCCCCGCAAATTTCGCCTCATTCATCCGACCAAGAGGTGGTCACTCTGTGACGTGAAAACGAGGTTTGGAAGCGCTAACTAGTAAACTTAGTCAAGTTGTTAACTGCCTACTACCGTATGGGGGCCCATAATCTTAACTCACCAGTGGTTGACGATACTGTCTGACGTGGTTTAACTACGCAGTTGATGACACTTGTGCGTCAGAACTATCGCCTTCAGTGCGTGGCTGCTCTGTTTCCCAGAATAAGTGGTCATGTTGTCGTCTTCAGTGCTTGGCTAGATTTCCCACGCACTCCCGTTTCGCGACGGCCGAAATTTTAGCAGCTGAATCAAACGCACATTTGGTACATGGTTTACTGCTGATACACTGAACTGGCATAATTGGGGAAAGTCTTCATAAAGGGGGTTTCTTGGGTCATGCAGCGGAGTGCCCATTCTTGTATAAGCCTGGAGATGAACATATGGAGCAAACACGACAAAACAATCATGGCTGCAGCTGGGATAAAAAAATGCTGCCTTTATGTACGGTAACGAATCATTTACGATTTTTGTCCAGATTTTGAATCATCTGACACGTTTCCGCACTTTTCTGTGCTTGATTAAGAAAGCATATTGAAGCTGAAGTCTGTCCATGTGGGAATAACGTCACAGAGCTTCGGCTTTCCACAACGGGTAGACTAGGCAATTACTGTTTCTTAAATCATTTTGTTTGCACTTGCCGACTGCTGCTTGTAACACCACTTTTTCTCTTTCTTTAGTGTTACTGGTGGTGAACTCTTCGCCCGCGTTGCGGAATGTGAAAGACTATCGGAGGAGGAGGCCTCGAATTTTGTCGAACAGATACTTCTCGGTGTAAAGCACATGCACGACTTGGGTGTGGTGCATTTGGATCTCAAGGTAAGCAACATTCTGTTAAATCATGGACCAATAAGACCTTCATGTTTCCTCACTTGCGTGTGCAGCCACCAAACAAGCTACCGGCCTGTTCATGTATCTTTGAGATATTTCGATTGATCGTTTCGTCAGAAGTTCATTCCAACTAAATTCTTATGGTTGTATCCGAAATCATTTATCCTGTAGTGGATTTGGACACGGAAATACGGTCAAACTAGGAGACTAGAATCTCCAATTTGGTCTGAACCACTACGCAGCAGCTGAATGGTGAGATCTAGCTCTACTTTTTGTGGTCTTTTTACAGTCGTCTGTGGAAGGGAACGGTTACCCAGAATAGTCAGCAACTCTTTTCTAATGAAACCATGTGCATTGTCTAATTGAGTCAAATTATACCATGTAACTGTGAAGCCTGACTTTTCTCAAAAACCTGAAGGCAATGCCACGCTTATTCAAGAAATCTTTAGGGAACCACACGAACAACACACAGTGGTTGTTTATGCATAATCTGCAACAAGATGAGCTGTTCGCTTCCGTCTTGAGGTCTCGTAATTCCTGTCGGCAAGCCCGCCGGGATCAGACACATGTTGAATACCTCCATGGAGGACATTTTTAAGGTTTACATTCGCTGACTTATGTTCTTCCATGGTTTGGAAGGTTTTGTACGACCCATATCTTAACATTCCTGTTACATTCTTTACAGCAAACGGTGCATATGTGCCGAAAAATCACACCGCAGCATTTGCGTCTTGGATATCTTTCAATCGTTAATTTTCGTTATACGAAGCTTCTAATGTTGAATCGTGCCATGTTAGGGACCAAAGATCTTTGGTGGTGCTACAGCCAATTCGGCTACTGCAAATGTCACAGTGCGATCTAAGGCTTAGCTGATATATCCCCACTCGATGAAACAATTTGTGATCTTGTTCGTAGCTTTGGGTGGGTTGGAAAACAGGATCCATGGAACGTGACTGTGCTTTGGCAATTCTTGCGGATTGAAAAACTTGCGGAAATAGAAAACAGTGGAATTGATATCCTTTGTTTGCCAAGATTGTTCATTCTAAAATCATTATATAGGGCATAAATCTACTGGGTGCAGACCAGCAGGTCCTATTAATCTAAGACTTCATTGTCCATTCCGCTACCAACAACTCTTATGTTCGTAAGTTTTTATCTGACCTCAGTTTTGTTCTCATCAGATGCGCGGTGGATTCGAAAACCAGGGAGGACGAAAATAGTACTTTTTCATGCATATTTTAACTGAGATGCCTCCTTTAGTTTATATTCGTATCTGCTTCACAAATACTGGATTAATTCAGGACAGTGAACTTGCATTCAGTCGTACTGATCTGTAAAAACTAAAAAATTAGCATAAAGATTAATAATGAAAGTCCAAGTGATGTAACAAGAAGATAGATACCCCATGGGTTGTCAATACAAGAGCTCCATCATTAACATCGTAAACAATATTAGCGGTGATCGCAGCCTGGGTTGGTTAAAACGGTTGATAGTTCAATCACCGTTGATTGGGCTGCTGCAAACTGTAGATTGGGATTTAACGAGTGGCGACTAAATGCTAACATATATGCACTGTTCAACGGGAACTAATTCCGCTATTTCTTATTCCATACCAAGTCCACTGGGTACGACAGACTTGTGCGTCTTACTCACTTGGTGGGTCATTTGAGGCTCCCGTGAATCTGAAAGTGAGATCCTATCCGGTTTCTCCCTAGATGGCTATCAAACAATCAGGAACTTTAATGTCTACCCTACTTGAAGATTAAACGATGGAATGAACTGCACCTCAAGGCTTTCTGCCGTTTTTTAGCTTCGTCACCTCCTTTTACTTTTGTCATCCCTAATTTCCCCCGAAATTTATTACTCTGAAATCGGATTCCAGTTGCACTGAAAATAGCAACAGCACTTATCAGGATCAGTGAGTGGGATTCTTCTAACCCCCTACCCCAATATATTTGGGAAATAGTCGAAGACTCCAACAATCTTGCAAAATTCTTTTTGTTCAGGTGAGATCAATATTTGAAGCACCGTTGACCGCTTGTGCCCTGCCAAACACGTCATAAATGCAGGAATGTTCCAGGGCACGTGACAAACGTCAGTTGCGGTTTACGGTTCGTCGCTTGACTCAAGTTTTACCAGTGGCGAAAATTAAAAAAAACTGCGCTTACGTATACACACTAAAAAACACGAAATTACTGCTAAATGACACAATATTTCTATTTATTGCGTGTCCCGAGGGAATTTCAGAACAGATCTGTTGGAATTTTTTCACCTCCAACGACTTCCTAAAAAGCTCATCACGGTTGATCTATCTATAAGGCTGTCTCGTCTCGAAGGAACTCAGTTATTTTGAGAAGTTACTGGAGATCAAGCGCAAGTAGGCTTTTCTGAAATATGGTCTACTCTGCAGTGGTCTGTGGATAAAACTCAGGCAGTTGAATCAACTTTAACATCGGGGTAACAATATTATATTCGTGCTACTGTTAAGACATGACATGTGAGGATTAGTACACAAATTTCTCACCCCGTTCGCGAATGGGATGGTATTTTGCGTCTAAAAAACATTTTTAAATCTCTCAGTGGTTAGCAGCTTCAAAGCTTATCCCACAAGGCAGCAGTGTAACGCTCTTACTTGGATGATTATCTCTTTTGGGTTGACTACTGCATGTTTGCTGCCATGTATATTTCTAATCAATTGGTAGTCAGTTTGTTTATCAGAATGCTGACTCCATTTGTTACGCACACAGATTCAAGAGAGGTGTTGTTGCACTGTGCTGCAAGACTGTTCACATACCTTGGTTTTCTGCTATGCATCCATGAATCGTAATTTTTAAAATGCTCCAGCCTGCTTGTTGCTGGACGAGATCGTACTGCTACGAAAGCACACTTATTCGTCAAGTGGTGTTTTGGTATTCTCCGTAGCGCTGATCGCCGTGGTTAGTGTTAGTGTACCCCTGGTTGGCTTTGGTACAACTCTTATGAATGCATGGTACTATAGCATAGTGCAAAAGAGTCAATAGTAGCTAAATCAATTTGCCACCCGTTGAAAACGTTTGCACTGTACACGCATTATCGCAATAGACTAACGAATAACATCTGCTGATATATGGTGAGGACTTATCATATATCAGGCTATGCTATACTGTACTCTTTACGCAACCTCCCTATTCACATCCTACGCTGATAGGTCTGATTTTCAGAAGTGTCAAAAATTCAGACTGCTTAAATCAAAATTATTAAAATGGATGCCATTATCGCCATCAGTGGCAATCCATGCTCTTCTTGGAATAACCACTTATGCGGGGATCAGATTCTGCAACAAAATAAAGAAACCCTCCAGGTGATCTTTTTTGAAGCGAGAAAAGTCCGTAACAGATTTTCGCCTTTCGGGATGTGAAGTTGTATCTTATCTGAAGTAGTGACTTCTGATCAGCGAGGTCTTCTCTGGAGGCCCCGAGTTGTGGCAGTCGATGTCACAGTTTTTTCGATACATCTCTATACCACCTCGGCTATAGTGTTCAGGTGTTATGCAACATGAGAGTGGTCATGTTGATGACAGGCAATGAACCGAAAAGTTGGAAAACCACAGATCTGCAGAAAAATTCGGAACTTTTCCCTCAAAAGTAGCGAATATGTTGTTCATCTGTGTACCTTATTTTCTTAATCGGTGTGACTTTTTCGTGATTTCTGCTCCTTCGTGTTTTAGAATCCAACCAATTTCCTGAAAGCAGTTTGGTTTATTCGGTTATTCGTGAATGAAGCTGAACCCTCTTTCCTCTCTTCAGAGCCGTAAACTTTTGTAATGCAGTGGATCTCCGAGGGGTTACTATGGCACTCAAGGTCAACCAGCTTGAAATAAACTGATATATACTGCGGATAGTCATGTGATCTTAACGTAGAATAATTCAAACACGAACCTGGCTTTCTAATCTTTTGAAAAAGTTTGAAGTTGGTTTCTCAGGGGATGGGAATTTTAAGCCATATCTCGCACGACCGAATAAAAGTCCTCTTAAATGGACAGCGACTTCTAATAAAAGAAATTACTGGAAAAATTACCGCAATTGCAACGGTTTCTGTCCAAACACGGTGCCTCAGCCCAAACTTTCAGGTCCCATCCACTCAGCTTGTCGCCGAAGGTTACCGTCACAAAATGTTTTAGGTGTGCCAAAGGGCTGAGTCGACATCATAGTCAATAAAAGTAGATAGTACGTCCGTTCCCTAGGACTTTGATTCGATAATAATATTTCTCAAGGACGCAACAACTATTTTGGTATACGACTCTGTTTGATACTAAGATATATTTCCTCCAGCTCCTGGAACCGTTGTCGCAATGAACAAGAGGAATGGTACCGCAGCTAGCCAGGTCTAAAATTCCACTTTACTACTAATATCGAAAGCATTGAGATAGTATACACTATTGGCAGCTTGCTCACTCAAACTTAGTTCACGGCGTATCATTCCACCACAGTGGACAGTAATATCACTGTTGCATAGCAGTGCTTAGTTGGATTTGGACGGGATTAATTTGGGAACATGGCAGGTGACGTAAATATGTGACACTGTGTGACGTTATTGTGACAGCAAAATGTGTTTACCGTTGTGCGTCGTTTGCCTTCTGATTTATATTGCCCTTGTTTTTTTAAAAAAGTACTACCTATCTGTTTACGCCAATGTATTCTGGCGTCCACGGTTCTTACTCCGTAAACTTTCTGAATGCTACTAATTTTCTTATTGCCTCTAATTTTGTGTTGCCCATTTGACACGAACCCATCTATCCAGTTTTTCAGAGGCCTGCTAGTCCACCTCAGAGCATCAAGTTAGATAAGACTTGGGTTTCTTTGAGAAACCTATTTTTTGTTTCTGCTTTTTAGTCTGGTAGCCAATTTTAGCTGCTAATTTCATCACTTATCGCCGTTTCGATCACTAAACTTTACTGACCTCACTTTGAAATACCCGAAAAATTTATTGTTTCTCATTACTATAATATTTGAACAATTGGAACGTGTAATATGGGCTTAGAAGGGGAGCCAAAGTAAATTTACTGAAACGCGTGCCGTCTTGGTGGACGAATGAAAATCAATCTAGGTGTAAAATGACGCCTTCTGAGAGGAACGCTGATTGGGCTGGTGACACGATGGGGGACATTTTCGGGTGCCGCTAGACAAAGAAAGATGGAGATCATTTCGGGCGACGACTTTACCAGGTGTTTTTGGTAATATTATCCAGAAAATTGTGGGTTTCTCTAAGATTGCTCTTTTCTCGAAGTCTAACCGGAAGGGCCATAAAAATTTCACACCACCGCGGATGCAACTAGCGTCCTCCGACTTTTTCATAGATTTGTTTTTGCTCACTACTGATTGACTGCTTAGGAGAGTGTGGATGTGATTCAATTAGGTCATTTAAAGGTGGAAAATAAATCTGGACACATTGTAATAAGGATAGATTGCGACCAATGTTTCGTGGTAAACGGAACATGAAGCGAATCAGAGTAGGTCTTATGCGTGTTCACCTTTCCCAACAACTTTATAGTTGTCAGTAGAAAAGAAGAGGATTTTATACTGACAAAGTACCCATTTGCATATCAGTTTGGTTTCCACGCAAGACTATTGCATCTCTCGTCGGCGATATTTTCTTCAGCTGAATGTACTGTACAAAGGCCTCCTTATTTTTCAGTTGGTACGCACGATGTTCGAAATATTGCATTATATTTTCATAATGGGAACTTCTCACAAGAGTTTTCAGCAACCAAGAAGGGTAAAACCGGTCCTGGGTTGTCGAAGAGTTTTCAGCAACCTTGTGAGTAGTTTCCTTTAAGGTCTNATGGCTTGGTGCAAATGTATGAATGACCGGCTTTGCGAACTACAAGATCACTCAAAACAGTAGCAGATTAGTGAAACAAAATTTTAGGCAGATTATGGATTGCGGATGTGATGCTTATCCATGCACTTCTAAAATCTCTTCTTCTTTGCAGATAAAATATCGTGGTTTTTACGAAAGCAGACTTACTGTAATTTAATTAGGATCCTGCTAGAAGTCCAGGGGGATTTAAATTTCTCTCAACTGAATAGGAGATACACATGTTAACGTTTAATCAGATTGAAGACACCAAGTGAGTATATTTGCACTTATCGAATGTGTAGCTGCGGTGAATTGGGCTTGTAAAATTCTCGGTAGAAAATTCTTTACAGTCAGTCCAGAAATGCTTTCAGGTCCCTGTGCTGAAATGATTGGAAGCAAAAAGGGAGTCGATGAAATGCACACGGCTGTGACAAGAACCACTACGATTGGTTTTAGATATACCGTAGAGGAAACGCTCCAAGCTAAACCCGAAATGCTTAAACTATATCATAATAAGAATCATTCAAGTCTGCTTTCAGCCCTTCATGTTTTGAAATGAAACATTTTATCATTTACACCCGCCAGTATTAACAAATAATGTTCCTTCTAATGTCAGACCAGAAAAGTTCACCTGCACAAACAACAAAAATGCTAAGCAAACTCTGAGCAGATCGGCTGAAAGTTGTGCCCTGTGAAAAAACGCCACGAGTTTTGAGAGCAAAACTTACATTAATGCGATCTCCTGCAGGACATTCAGCTATTGGTGGCGAAGGATTCTTGTCTGCAAATCAACTGACCGTTCTCCAACTTACTTCCCCCAACGTGTGGTCTTATTTAGTTAGATCAGAGTTAGGGCAGTTCGTTACTGAGAGAAATATACTTCTGTTAACGCTTGTAAAAGAGGTTGTTCTTGTCACATTGAAATCGATTTTGAAGTAATTTTTTTACAAATTACAAAGGACATCATCGCCTTTAACTCATCCCAGGTGTGTGGCTGCCTGTTGCCATGAATGGCCTTGCCAGCGATTCAGATCAATGTCCTCATTACTTAGATACAGCCGTTCGCAAAATCGATGCTGCACACGATGAGCATTTGTTATCATTTGTTCCCAAACATTTATCTCTAGTACTTCTCCCTAGACTATCGTCGAATCATTTGATGTTTTAGTGCAGCTAAACAGTGCATGGGGAATAATTTAGAGAACTGTATTTCTTTACTTGATTCATCTTGGTGGTTACCACAGAAACAGAGCCTTGGCTCCATATAGGCAAATGCAGTTAGTCGTAAAGTTTTTATCCTCATCTTATTTGTTCTGAGGTGACATGTAAAAATACTTCTGTGTATGTGTGTGTGGGGGGGTTTCTAGTTTATCTAAATTTGATATTGGCTTCATTGAAATTATTTAAACGTCGATTCCTGAAAAATTGACCAGGAAATTCCGGTAGTGCAATATGCTTTGACGTATATGATCCTCTCTTCTGAGCTGCAGATGCCTCCATGCACTCGTAGACGTACCTCTAAATGGTCCGCAAACTGCACCGTCTAGTTTGGCACATAAAGAGAAGTTAAATACCAAGGTGACACCAATGGCATCACATGAAATACACCAATTTAATGACTATATTTTGCATTGAACTTGTCCGAAAACCTTTTTTTTACAAACAGTGGATTACGGAAAGGCAGTTTCGTCCAACTGTTTTTTTCAATGTCAGCTAGGAAAAACGTGAGACACAGTCGTGTCACGTGTTCTTGTAGAAGATTTGGAAAGTCGGAACATTGTTTGACCGAACGAAAATCGAAATATTCATCAGTGTAATTGACAGCAACAAAGTTTCGGAAGGCCACTAAATCACTGCACTCGAAATGGTTTGCTTGTCTGAATACGCATGAAGACATTACTGGCGGTGATAAATATATCTTTAAAAATGGTAGAACTAGGGTGGGAAAGGGAACTACATAAGATTTACTGAAACATCACCTTGATAAAATAATAAAAAATCGTTATTCTAAAACACACTGTTCAACAACTTGTACGTTTAAATTGTTTGGCGCGTTTGTGTTGTATATCAAACGTTTAGTTGTGAACTAAACGGACAGTATTTGTACGCCTTTGGGTAATCTAAACAAAGGAAACCTTGACGGCCAACATTTACTCCGCACCAGTAATGCCTTACTCCCTGCACCATGTGGTTAGGCTACTCCTGCTGCAGCCCAGCAGGTTAGACTACTGAGTCATCGGCTCTGGAAAGGATCCCCAGAAAAGACCTAACTGTCCGCTGCATCACAGGTCAGACTTTAGAGTTGGAGGCCAGTTGCAAGGTCCCCCCATGAAACCCAACATCCTCTAGCTGCCTTGTGGATCAGACTTTTGACACAAAGGCTCAAGACGAAGTACTCCAACCGAACCCATTTCCTCAACCTAGGCAAACGGGAAACATCATTTGCTTGCACGGTACCGTATCCACCGATGTCCAACATTAAGTTGTGGAATATATAGTATGGGAGTTGAATTCAGCTCTCGAGCTGAACGCGCTTTGATGGACTGGATTTCACTGAACAGTCGTCTTTTCCCCGTCCGGTTACCTGGCTTGATCAAGCTCAAAACCTCTCGGAATAAAAAGCGGTACTTGCTTGTAGCGTCGACCTGTGCCCCAACGGACTACAGTTCTGATGCTGGGAAGGGCACTTTCTATCCGGGCTTAGTGGTTAAGCAAGAAGCACTGATCTTTTGATCCTTGCGCAGAAAATGAATGCTCATGTCGGTGGTCTCAGGACCATGGGATCACATTATGGTAGTCTACTCGAAGTCGATGCTCGTCGCACAGACAGTGGAAAGCGACTCTTCCATTTTTGTGCTGATCATGAACTGGCCAGTACAATCTTCCAGCATAAGCTTTCGCATCGTTCAACCTGAGGGCCACCAACTACAAATCAGCTGTGTACTCAGATGGACCACGTGGCCAACAGCCACCGGTAGAGAGCCATAATTCAAGACTGTTGTTCCTTTTGGGACACACAACTTCATTCCGATTACGTCATGGCGTGTGCACGCCTGGCAGTTTGTTTTCCTTCAGGCGCGCGCAAGTCAGCAAGATGCATGCCAATCCACCTCTTCGTAAAACTACCATAGCTCAACAACAGCCCAACAACTCTCCATAGTAAACCAATACTGTACCGGCAGTAAGCACGTTTTTACGGCATGGCAAAATGTGAAAGAAGCGATGTTGACAGGATTCACTGCTCTCTGTCCGACTTCTGTGATTTGCTTCCAGAATCACTGAATGTCGTTGAGGTTGCTATCCACGTCTGATGCCAATAAATCTTTACCAATGTGCAACGAGTACGAGAGCGCAAGCAACTCCCTCAAGCGTCAAATACTGAATAGCCTAAGGAAAGATCAAGTGATATAATGAACAGGCTGGGTTACGTCTTTCAAGAGTGTATATCGATCACACTTTAACCCACAGACAGAGGCTGAGGTAACAAGACTGCTTTCAACAACCAAAAATATTTGTTTCTTGACTTGAAAGCCGCCTTTGATTCTGTATACCTTCAGACACTATGGTAATTTCTAGGGAGCAGTTGTCCTCCATAAATTATCTATCCTCCTTAAGGCGCTGTACGCCAACTCCCAAGGCCGTTTGAAGGTCTAAGGGAAGCTCTCTTCTGAGTTTACCACATCAGGTGGTGTCAGACAGGGCTTTCTTCTTTCACTTTTCCTCTTCAAATCCGTCACTGATACGATTATGGAAGACTGTCAGCCTCTAACGCCTGTGGAGTCAGGGTTCTCCTGGGCGTCCTCTCAAAGATATAGAGTACGCGGACAACAAAGTTCTTCTATGAGCTAATAATTTTGACAATTCCGCCTCACGGTTCACACCTGTTAAGTGGAAAGTTCTACTGTAAGACTGGGTAGAGACATAACCTAGCCTCATGCATGCGGATGAGCCATTTGAGGTAGTGGGTATTTTCGTCCACCTGGCCAGCCGTATCAGTCCCAACGGCTTCACGAAAGATGATATTTTCATCCGAACTGAGAAGTCCAGAATTACTTTTGTGAACCTGCGTCACCTGTGGCTTAGGCGTGAAATCAGTGTATCCGTAAAGACGCGAGTTTACAATGCTGCTATGCTATGCATACAGGATAGAAACCTGGCCACTGATTTCTGAGGACGTCAAAAGTCTTGCATTTTTTGGCTATCGTTATCTTCCGAGCAATGCCCAAGTCTGTTTGGAAACCGGATTAGTGGCACTGAAGTACGTCGAAAGATATTCGAGAGAAATAACCCTCCCACGATAGACTAACTGATCACATCCTACAGGTTACACTTGCTTGGCCACGATTTACATGTGCCAGTCCAGGTCATACAACGGGTTACCCGAAGACTCGAAGAAGACCGGAAGGTCACTGATCCATTGAAGTTGTGCATCAAATGAAAACACCCAAGTGAAACGTTATCACTCTTACCGGGAATGATCAACGGTGCACGTCTCATGAAACTGAGCAGCTGACCAACTCCCGACCGTTGGGCTATGAGCAATTGATCAGTACTGCGAACGGCTTTTAAATGAATATATATCCACATTTCTTTCAGCCATAAAATTTACGTTGCACGATTACCAGTTTACATATCCCATGTGCGACAATATTTCAAAGGGTTACGCATCATGTGAAGCACTATCCTATCTACGCCACTTATTCGTGAACAAGCAAATAAGTATTTCTAAACCTTACAGATTCTCACGAAGTAATTGATCCTTATCAAGCCATATGGATGCAGATTCTGCACGTGGTGTCTACTATGAAACGCGGAAATCTTAGTTAGGTAACTTTTGCAGCTCCACAACCATTCAGTTCATGAAACTCTAAACCTGAAGGCGCACCTTGTGTTACTAGAGCACAAACAAATTTACACACAGAATCTCTAAAACATCAGACAGTGCTCTGAAAATCCGCAGGAAGCCATATAGCCACTTTGGCGACTCAGGTCTCATAAAAAAGTTGAACATATTTTGTGAATTTTCAATCCTAATTTGTTCATTAGAAGGCAGAGTATGCAATGATGATTTTTCCTTATCAGAATGAAAAGGTCGTGCACTGCCCCCAGGCTTTTCGGCACATGGAAAGTTAACATTTAGGAAAAGAATTCGATTAAAATTTGTGATAACTACGCGATGCCGTGTGACTTTCTACATGAATTATCCTTATGCTAAGGAACGAGATGATTGCGAATGTCCCTGGTACCAACTAGTCAGTCACGATTTATGGACAGAAATCATTTACTTTTGTCTACCAAACCATACTTATCTTTAATGAATGAAGCAACTTCTTCGTTCTTCACACCGCGTGTTTTGCGGTATAGTTTGTGACCATAACTACTTACTATTTTCTGGTTTCCTGCCATTGTCTTCGAGTACTTCTAAGCGACCGACATTTAATCGCAGTTTCGTAGTTTGAAATGAGGTTTAGTGAAGTTCTCACGACATTAAGTGAAGGCTGTTGCTTGAGGTCTGTTATTCTGAATTTAATTTTCAGACATGCCCAAGTGTGCTATGAGGTCTGATGCATTCATGAGACGTGCAGACAAGAAAAGCCCCCTGAAACATATGTGTAACTTAGGGTAAAATGATCAAGACAACCCTAATTGTAGCAGAAGGAATGTGGTTTTCGGTGATGGTAAATGTTTAATCTTGGTGCCTAAGGTGACTCTATTGATGTTGGCGCTGTATAAAAAAGAAACTAACATCAGCTGAGTGAGAAGTTTGTTCTGGTTTTATATTTCCAATTCATATTAATATGAAATCCAGGATGGTTGAGAAACTGTCGGTCATCAACAGAGCTACAGTAAGAGTTTAGGACGGTTCCTGCCAATCGCACCATGTCAACGATGATCCAGACTGCCAACACCATTTAGAGGAAACCGTGCAAATAGTATCACTAGTTTTTAACACTAATTCAGTTGACCAGTGCATAAAAGGTCCATTTAAAAACAGTTTGTATCTTAAAATGTAAAACGCCGATTTCGCTGCATGTTTTGAAAACCACTATAGCAGCCATCGCGGTTCAATTTGCTTACCTTTAAGAAAGCTTCGACACGTTCCGTATGGGGTTTTGTGAGTAATATTCATATTTCCTTCACTCAGTCATTTTCAAAACGTAATTTTCAACAGGAAGCCCGCTTATAAAATAAAATTATGAAGCCCCACACTTCCAGATGAACTCGTTTAGATAGCAACGGGCCCATAAAATTAACTTGAATGATACTCTGGGTAGGTTACCCGATCCGTCTAGACATGCGGTGGGTTGTTTTTGTGTAACTGGACAGGAAGGTAAACATCTATTCTGCATACTGTTTTCAAAAACTGAGAATTCTCACGCGTCTTCTTGAACTGTCGTATATATTCATTGATTGTCACGCAACTATAAGCGGACGCTGCAAATAATTACACAAGTTCCATAATACACCCCACTTTCCATTTGACGTGAGGCAGAGTTACGAGAAACCCACATGTTACTCGCATGTCCCAACAGTAGTATCCCCCGTTGTGTGTAGCTGTTGTTGTATAGCTGAGTATTATCACAGACGGTACAGTAGGAAATTGGCGATACAAAGATTAATCTTGATCGGTTATCTGAGACATCCAGCTTTGCCCACCGGACGTGGATGAAATTTGGGTAGATAGTTGTTTGAAGTACCATTCCGTACACGTACATCACTTAAGCCAACAAGCACAGCAATATAGAACAATAATGTAGAATAGTGCCGATAGCCGTTAATTTACCAATTAAACTGGCTTTAGCGAGGGAGCCGACTGGAGTTCTGGCTTATGATATTATGTAACTGAGCGCGCTGCATAAAAGCCGCTCTGTTCTAGTAAAAATGATAGTCGAACTATTAGACGATGGAAAAAACTCCAATTACAAGGTCGCCGTTGAGTTTATAACAGTCTTTCGGGCAGTGCCGTATCATGGCAAAATTTTTTGGAAATATCACAGCGACCTAAATCCACTGGTGAAGATCTCAAATAAGGTCACCACAGGTTTAGGTGTGAGGGTTTCTGGAGGATGTTGACACAACGACCGGAGACTGTCACTGCATTGTTGCGTTGCGTTATTATCTAAATGGTTTACTTTTCATTGAAAAACAAGTTATTTGGCTGGTTGAGCAACTAGTGTTGACGTAACTTCTACTCACCTCGAATTTGTAGCAAATTTTTACCTTCGTATCCAGGCGGGTACTCAGTTTATCCAGTGTCCATACTACAACTTGATTGGTTTTAGGGCGACTGACCAACACCACCAACTTTGGCATAGTTGTCTGTGGAACACACAAGTAACTTTATTCGCACCTGGGTAGGAATCTTCTGAAACACATCGAATGCTGCTGCCATCTTTGTTGTAAGTCCCGGTGAATTGGAATTTGTGGGTTGTCCCATGCAGCTGATGATGACATGTGTCGAAAACACACGTAACCAGACTTAAAATGCTCAATACAATATCCTTTGGTAAGGTAAAACGTTTTGGTATGCATATAATTTTTTAGGGCTCATTATCCACTTTGCTGTTGACAATCCACTTGATTTTAAAAATAGTCCATTAGATACTGAGTTTGATTCTAGATAAGATCATTGACTGATGACCAGAAGAAAAGGTTGAGTAACAACTTGTTGCATAGTGTAGTGATATTTTATCCCTATTTTTTGCCTACTAATTTTACAAAGGCCCCAATTTGATATATATTTGAGCGTTGGTAGTTATCTCCTCCAGATGTGCTTTTTTAGGGTAAAATGACAAAATTTGCTTTTTAGACCGTTGAAAGTTGGTCTACCTACAATTATTCCCTGCAGTGTATTGCTATATGGATATTCCTCTTAAACAAGATACACTACTAAGGTGGTCTCCTTTAAAGTTTAGACAATTTCAAAGCAGACAGCTGTAGACGTGCTTATACTGTTTAGAGGGTAAATACGGAACCCATAAAGTTTTACTCTAATGATTTTGAGAGTCCTTATTATTGGAAGTGACCATAGCACTTCCATTTATATACTCTGACCTGTAAAACACCATCTACGACAAAACTACGCAAGCAAGCACAACCCATTTGGTACTACTGCTGTTGAGCTCTTCAATTTTGCTAACGTCATCAGGAAATAGGAACAAATCGCTGTTTCTGCAATGCAACATTCCTGTCTGGTGGGGCCGGACAATTGTTACGATTGGGTAGGAACCTTCAGCAAAATCAGCATTCCAAAGTTCCCATAAGAATGCAAGACTAAATGTTAAGCATAATAACCCTAACATATGGCACGCCTTTCCACATTTTTTTGTCAACTATGCAGAAAGATCATTTGGCGGCTGCAGGATTCGTAGGGTTTTAAGGAACATCTCTGTCCTGGCTCTATTATTTCGGTTAGTTCACACTGTCACGTGCTTAACTGCATGTCGGTGATGCGCACCAGTCAGTAGTGAAATACGACTGAAACACGAGTGCACTGCTTTCTTGCTTAATTATAGACCAACTGCAATGGTCGTTCCCAGACAGAATGCAAATTCATAAGGATCATTTAGCAAGAACATGAGGAAAGCTGTAAAAACTGTAAGCTGTAAAAGGCAATGCAGCATTCATGTTCCCGGCGAAGGCTCCCTGTTGGAATAATCCACCGTCATGTAACAATGCGTTCGTTTTACCGTCACATGAATGATATCGAACAATGGTATCGTAAATTCTATGCTGATGGTCTAGGTTTTTCTAAGTCAAAACTGAATATGGATGTTGGAAAATACGATATAGGAGTTTGGAATGTAAACTTACTGCCGCTGGTAACTGATGTAGAGATTTGGGAAATTTCAGTCAAGATTCCTCGAAGATAGATTGTGGTGATACATATTCCGACCATGAATACCTCGAATCCGGAAATTAGTGACATTTTGGCGATTCTCACGGCAATGTGAAAAAAATGTGTCACACAGGTTGTCTTTGTCTACCGCCATTTAGACGCTTTATTCAAATGTACCGGGTTCATTTATTCCGTCAGCATGAACGCCCGAAAGCATTGAAATTTAGTTCGCTGTGCGAAATCATTTTACCTTCTAGAGCTTTAATGGAAATTCCTCTCCTATGAATATTACCGTCTCAACACGAGTGAAGGTAGCAGACCAGATCAGGAGCGCAGAGAATGTAAACAGCATGTGTTGTGCACCACCATTTTGACACAACCAAAATTAATATTGCAATGAATAACAGATCCGTGTTTACACAAGTCATGCTTTATTATTAGTCCTTCTAAAACAAATATAGGTTTTCCTAAAACATCTGGGTCAGATGATACATAAAAGCTGTCCGCAGGGAATGGAATGTATGTCTTTCAAATTGGAAACACCATCTATCCGGTCTTTTTTCACATGAAGACGTACTAGCGCATCGGTGTCAGTATGTTTTAACCGATCAAGAGAAGGATAATTTTGGTGTTGCTAGATAACATCAACACAGTCGAATAAAAACAGTACGCATCGCTTCAAAGAGAGGAGATAATACGAAAGCCAGCTGTACAAAATAAATGTTTCAGTAGTTTTGTTCATTCCTCCCGCTGCGAGATTAATATTCGTAGAAGAATTAGTGTTCGAGTGCATCCAAATCCATTCACTGCATACCAGAACAGGTAAACTGCATATTGGTTCATTGCCTGGTAAAACCTAGGTTCATTGGCTCAACAACGCACACTCAGCATTCATACTTTATTACCTTGACATGCTTATATTCGCTAAATTAAGAGAACGGAGTTCATGGAAGCGGATTAGTATGCTTATGTTTTGGCTGGTTTGCTCGAGATAGCTGAGTGTTTAAAGCACAAACGTACTGACCGGAAGCTCCGTGGTTTGAAACCGACACCGGCGTCTCGACTGGTACCGTTTAGGCCTGAACAGCCTTCATTTTTTTCTTCGGTTGCAATGAGAATCAAACGCCAGATGTGTTTTACTGCTGAAAGATTGGTTATCTTATTATAGTCATATGAAACAGCCGTTTCGGAGGGAAAAATTACGTTTGTACCTGAGGCTTGCCATTTTGCCAAACGTTTTTCATACGTTATCTTTAACTGCATACCAATGTCAAATCTCATAAGTGGAATTTACTAAGTGGACTCTTACGCATAGAGTGATGTCTGGTAGAAAAACGAGGAAAACAGAACCTTTGTGACCAGTTGGCTTCTGATCCTGGCAGTTCTAACTCGCTCATGTATCGCAAAGATCCGGGGATTCGCGCAGGACAATCGGCCTTGTGTTTGAGATGCGTTTGTTTTTAGAAGACATACTGAGTCGTCAAACGGCTGTTGGTTTATTCAAAGTTTACCGCGTTCCATGTTTGAGTGACGACTTAGTCGTTTTAACTCTCGGCTCATCTGTGAGCCATTGCTGGAAGCGCGGTTTCTTTTTTATGCTTTGCTACAATTTCTCATAACACCAGAAATAGTAATTTCACATAAATAAAGGCTACTAGTAGCCATGAACAATGGCTGCAAATCTGTAGGGTACTGTTTGGTCTCCTGGGATTAGCCATCTACCAAACGTCTCCACATATTCCTTTTGACTGACATGGCAGTTTTGCTGCAGACTCTCCAGGAAATTTAGATTTACTGGGAGGGGCTTTTCTGTGACAGGATTACTCTACACAGCACGCATGACCAATGAAGCTTAAACAGGTCTAAAAGTTGTCTTTTTCCTGGAATTGCGTAGATGGGCAGATATCATCCGCACAACTGTGAAACTTTTCTGGGTGTTTCATCTTTGTCGCTTCTCATTAGACCATAGAATGAATGGACTAATGAGATTTTCATCTAGCTGAATTGCTGGATAAAATGCCGTGGGCTATGTATAACGTGCGCACAAACTTTCCCACTATAACTATTGTTACGCAACGTGGTAGATAGTCCGAATACTGTTGGAAAGGAAACCAGACTTATCCGGACCGACGCATCGTGTATCGACAAAGGCAAGTTTGACGTTGCATGTTTTGAGGGCACAACACACAACGGCACAGCACACAACACAACGGCGAATGATATATACTGAAAAGATTTTTATTTTGATTGCTGGTATGGGCCAATCGTTAGACATCAAGAAATAAACAAACACGAGTTAATGTCTACCCGTGAAAAGATTTTTATTTTGATTGCTGGTATGGGCCAATCGTTAGACATCAAGAAATAAACAAACACGAGTTAATGTCTACCCGGCCAAATGCAGTGTTTTGAAGGACCGTATGTTACAGAATGCCAATGTGTTCTCGCTCAACGTGGATTTTATTCACAGGGTGGTTGAATTTATCCAGATAAAAAGAGCAAGAGACAGTTAGTCAGTTTCGTCCTACAACATGACTTGTCAGACCCTAGGTTGTTTTACTACTTTTGAACCATTAGTCATGTTCGGTTTAACTCTTGACTGAAAGTAATGTGGACACAACCTGGTTAAAATGTGCAACAAACGAACAAAGCCAGTATGATTCTCGTAGTCACGAATGGTGTTTGTGGTTTAAGAAAATGGGACTACTTGTGATGTTTTTAACTGAGTGCAGTCGGGAATAGATTATTCGATAGGGAATATTTCCAGGTTTCGGGAATTTTCCGAAGGACCATGTAGACCTTTGGAGCTTAATCACTCTGTTCCTGCTTCTCACGACAAGTTATCCGTCCATAGATTTAGGCATAATGTTGACAGAAGCCTAGTTACGGAAACGTTCTTCCTAAGCTATGCAGATAAAGCTCGTTAACAAAGTGTGTTCAGATTACTGGTATGAATCAAACGACAATAAAGGGATACTTGTTTGCTCCAAGTTGTCGGTTAATTTCAAAGTTTAATGTTGTCATCATGCAAGGTACACGGCAAATAAAGTCAGTCGTGTTCAGAAAGGTTATGCCAATGATCTTGTTTTTTGTGTTGTGCAGGATGCAACATAAATTATTCAAAAATAGACATTCTCATTTTTTCACCCTTTCCTTAAAGGTTTGTGGTAGCGGTTACCAAATTTTCTGTCCGAATTACAAGCGATATGCACGTGAAGGAAACGCAATAGGTTGTTTCAATTTCTTAGACACAAATGCGGCCCTAAAGTGACTAGCTTAACATATAATTAAGATTTTCTGCGTAGATTACCGGTGTGCTATTTTTGTGGCTAGGAGAGAATTTCCACCATGCAGCTGTTCCTTTTGCATGATCCAAGTGAACATGTCAGCGGACGAATGTCTTAAAGTAGGTGAAAAAAGCGAGTCCTCGTTAACCTCATGATGCACCAACGGGGAGCAATCAGCTGAATCCAGTGCATTCTTCTTTGGTCGCAGTAGGCGTGAAAGCTTACAGAAAGTACTTCTGCGTTCGATTTGCTTTCTATTTTATAACGAAATCTTTGGATTGTGTGCGACGCGCGTATCAGATTAAGCCAATGACTTATCCACAAAAATAAAATCTATCTAGATTTTTAAAGATTCTGAGGCTAACATACATAAATTTGGTGAACATTTGAACAACAACTCTCAGTTTATCTACTTATGTGATTTGAACAGATTAACATTTTACCGTTTTTTGCTTTTCCAATAAATTAGTGATGGTATTGTTTAAATTAAATTAGTTGAGTTGTGATTTTTGAAGTGTCGTTCAGTACTGGTTGAAAAACTTCCAGCCTCTCTTCATATTTGTTCAAGCTCCGCACCAAAAACCGAAATGTTTACGACAAGGTAGCAATAGAAGGCTGGAACTAATTTCTTGTTCTACGAAACTAAAATATTTTCAAGCGTAGTGTAACTCTAATACATCCTGCATTGACAGTGTAGACCCAAGTTGTTGCTGGGCTTTATTAAAAAAGCTCTTTATTACAAGCGGATAAAATCACTACCAAATCTTACAAAACTTTACTCACAGCAGTGCGCCGTACGATTCCAGTATTTTATTCAGTGGTTGGCAAAACAAGCACAGGGATCTAGATGTTAAATGAAAACACGGTTAAATCTACTTTCATACTTTCACACGTTACTGTAGTGATTTGTGATATATGGAGTTTCAAAAGAGTGCCCACCTTTTTTTATTAATTGTGCGCTCCACTGACTGCATGGAAAAATATGAGCCTATTTAAAACGGACAAGTAACTTGTTACAACGATGGGTTCCTGAAAATTCCTGCAAATTATGAATCATTATTAAAATTCGTATAACAATGAGTTACTTGGCGGGTTCGTCCAATCCCGCCGTTCCGACTACGTGTAGGCTTCTTCATTTAACTGGCCATTTTCAGCTATTGACAAGCAAGGAAAGCAAAATTTACCACTACCAGATGACCAGACGAGTATTTTATTGAGTGAAGGACTACTAGAATCGCACGTTTCATCATCGCCTCAGCCGACCCTCTTTCAGAGTGTCGAAGAAGAAAACAGTATTTTAAAGCGTGTTTGGGCAGGGATTAAAATGCAACATACATAGGACTGCCAGGCAGAACATTTGAGGTAACTACTGGTCTACAGTACATTTACAGCTCGGTAAGTGTCTAGTTAGAACCAAGAACCCCAGAGGAAGCCAGAAATCCCCTTAAATACAGTTCCTCATTTATTAGCATATGTCTACTTTTCTAATACAATGGATGAGTAAACAACCTGACTTCACTTAATAACCTATTTACAACGCTGGCACTGGTATTCCGTTAACCTAAAAGCACTTAAAAGTTGGATTTTCCGCCTTCCAGATTTTCATAAATATTGATAAAGCTCTTAGGAAACGGCAGGTGAATTTCCGTCAGCTATAAAGAGCCACCCTCTGTACATTTAGAAATACACGGAAATTATCTACTCAGGCATCACAGAAAAGTGAATGCCAGTAAAATAAGCCACTGACAGTCCACAAACATTAAAGTACATCCAATGTTTACGCTTACGTAGCCACGCCGAAAACAGTTGCTACGATGGAACATGTACTAGTGTAAATTGCTCATACCAAATGACCTAGATGGATACTTGAACGGAAATCGAGGCTCCAGAAAAAAACGCAAAGGAATAATGCTAAAGGAGGTTAAGTTCAGAAATACGGGAAAATTTCAGATGCATAGCTAGTTCACTCACTCGAGTTAGGTTTAAGCTGCAAGATGAGAAACTGGGCCCATGAAGCAATCTACCGCGGTTTAATTACTAAACAGCAGATTATTCTACGGAATTTCACAAAGCTCAATATGCTAGGTTCTTTGCACTTTTCCGCCTTTGCCGCTGATGTTTTGCACCGTGTATAGGGTTGATTTGTCGTTTTTTATTCTTCACGGAGAGATTGGAACTTAGCACAGTGATAGTGTGACGAATATTGCGAAGTGTAGTACTGATATTTACAGGGATGGTTATACTAGTTTGGTCAATGTGTGAAGGTTCGACCAATAAATTTTATTGGTTGGGGACTTGTTCTTTAGATATCTAGGCCGCTTTGAAGGTCCCACGCCAACCAACTTTGCCTTATTGTCAGGTTTTTTGAGCCGCATGCTCTTATTGAGGACCACAGTCGTATTCCAGTCTTAAAGTAGGCCTTCCGGCAGTATCTCAACCCACATTTAACCCACATTTACAACTGCTATCATAACAAATCGGTCATCTACCGAATCGCCCTACATGCTGCTTGCAGCAGGACGAGTGACCTAAAACGGACCACTGTTGAAGCCATCCTTATTCTTTTTCTATATTTCCGTTCTCTTGGACACTTATTTTTCAGTAACACTTACGAGAGCACATTCTTGAGGAGCGATAGATGCCTACACTAACGATTGCCGTTAATTGTAATATCTACGGTTGACTTTTCTGTGTATGCTGATTACTAATGAAATGTGTTGTCTCTCTAAAATGAGACTTCCAGACTAAAGAGCGATTTCTTGAATTGACCCCCCATCGGTTTCCTCTCGCTTTTAGCTATGTAGCTATGGTAAATCAGAAGCTGCTGCGACTAGCCCTGCTGGGGTTTGTATTGTTCTAAGCCACCGAACTAAAGAGCATAGTCGCCTCCGTTACCTCGTTTGGTGATGTCTCTAAGGATATCCCGTAACTGCACTCTTTGTTCATTGCAACTGCCTGCACTCTAACAAAGTATAACTCTGCTGCACTCAAAGGCAGTTATAACGATGCTTTTAGTCAAGAACTAAGAGCTCAGATACAGTTCCGGTTGGTGAGGATATGAAGCGCAAGTTGGCCAGCATAACGCTACTGAGGCTCCATTCGGTAGTCGTCTAGGTCTGGATTCGCATGCCGACCTACACCCTGTAGAGGAGAGCATTGTTTTCTATGCTCAATATGTCATGAGAGATATCTAGGGGTGGACAGAAAGTTACGTGGCGGAAGGAAATGAAGGATGTAAGGAAAGGTTTGTGCGCTATTCGTGGTGTTCCCCTTGCAGGTTGGGGCCCACGCGTTAACTAAAGACGGTGAACGCTACGGCTGCAAATTTACGTCAGTCAGCATCCAGATTTCCTGGCTAAGTACTAGAGGTGTAGGAACCTCGGAGGTTTTTGGAGACCAGCCGTTGGTCCCTCTGCCTGCCCCGTTTCTTCCTTCTCTCCATTCTAATGTTTAAGTTAAATGAACTGACTTGTTTCCATGACAATGAACTACCGCTTTTCTTACCTGGTATTACTGCTAATGGTAACAATGACGATCGTTTTTCTATCGTGCATCCACAAGTGTCTCCCCAGACTGAACCATCCAGAAATGTATTTTAAAGCACGCCCAATTTGACTCTTGATGTTCTTAACAGATTAATCGCGAAACAATATTTGATAGGTCATCTCAACTGGCTCAAGAGTGTTTCTTATAGGATGCGCCATCGACGTAAAACACGTAAACCCTAATACTGCTCGTCCGACATTATCATTCGGTGATTAGATATACGCCCACCGGACCCAAACGCACTGGGGAACTGTTTTCTTGAAGACTGTTTAGACGTCTGCAGGCTATTTATCAGGCTGCGCCTGTAGATCAGCGGCCAATCAATAAACATTACCAGCAATTGGACTCATTGCCAGCTACCTTTCCACAAGATCTCTTGTTTCCTGGTGCTTGGAATTCTCTGTTTTCGTGTAGTAGAGTCTTGAGATCACGCTCACCTTGCACGCCAGGTGACAAAGAATTCCCGCAGTGACAAAGATGAAGTTTAAGGCTTGATTTTATAATAAGAAAAACTGTAGTCCGGCTCTTCTCTGCCGTGTTATGGACTAATCGGACTTGCTTCTTCAGAGCGGGAGGAGGGTGTTTCAAAATCCCTCAGTTGCAAACACTACCTTAAACTATTAAAGGTTGTCCTGAATCCCATGAAACCAATTTTTAAAATAAGAAGTTATTACATGGTTGACGACCAATTTTCTATCTCATTCCTACAGCCAGAAAACATCATGATTGAGGACCTCGCTTCAAGAAAAATCAAAATAATCGATTTTGGTCTCGCGCGTGTTTTACATCCAAATCAAACATTCCAGGACATGGCAGGTACTCCCGAATTTTGCGGTAAGTCGTATTTAGTCGTAACCTTACTAATGCGTCTAACACCAACGTCATCAAATTTTATTTCTTCAAGAACAGATCAGTGCTCTGTTATGAAGTCTTTCTCCGGTTCCTACTTGTTTCCAAAGAAGAAGCTCATAAATTCAAAATTACCTAGATATCTAACTCCTACACAGTATTTTTGTATCTCGTTTTCAACCCAAGGCTAAACAAGTTTTTTGAGCATTATCTCAAAGTGTGCACCGTAATTAAAGATAATCTAGCGGTGGTCAAAAACGAGTGTTCATGCATTGTTGAACAACCACAGGAGTTTTGAGATGCAGCAAAGGACCGTTCTGCATGGAACCCTTTGGCATAAGTATCGACGTGATGGTATAAAATTGGCCAACGGACATACAGAGGTCTATTGAAATCCGGTGGTTTGCCTGAACTTGATACCAAGACTATAAAAGCCAACGCCGAGCAATTGTTTGTCATCGACTTATTGCATCAATTACTCTGAGTTTTATCTTGCTCCCGCTTTTTTCCATTGGGATGTTGTACCCGGTAGGCTCCTATTTATTTACTCGTGTTGACAATAAACATCCTGGTGTTTTCTCAACTAATACGGTATTGTTGCTGACAAAGAGATTTCGGCAACTCTTAGTCGAGGTTTCCTTCCCTAAGCTGGGTCGATTTCTGCCGAAAAACCAAAACGCTCTGCAAAGCCCTTCCATTTTTATTGCGGGTTATCAGCAGTTCGCAATTCACGGGCCTCTAAGTTGATTCAAGATACTCCCCTTCTAGCTGATAGTTTAAGAAAAGCCGTTTGATCAAGATTGGCTGATCAGCAATTCTATTAAGCCGCACTTAGGCAAGAAATAGTGATGGTGTCCCCCACTCCACAAGAGCCGTAAATTGGAACTGATAGGAAAATGCAATAATCTCAGTCTGCACATGCCGGTATGAATACACTGGTGATACGGAAGCAGTTCACACACCTCCATCTGCGTCCACCTGTTGAGCAAGTCTGAATGATAGTGGAAGCTCTAAGGATATTAATTTCCTATAAGTTTCTTGCTTGTCATGTGGTACTGAAAGGCCGTGCTTCCCCAGGCTCTTCACATCTGTGCAAGCAGTTATAATCTGAACGTTTCTTTTGAGTGTTCAAGTTTTTCGTTATTTGAAACGGGCGGTACAATTTTTAACTTTCTAAACGTATCTAACTTTAAGGCACATTTTGTAGCCGGCTGTAGGTGAGCTGATCTTGAGACAGCTCGAAATAGCTCATGGGAAAAGGTGCGAGCTCGCTGACCAGAAGTTTCGTTATCCGAACAAAAACTGTGCATCCCAACAGATCTTGTTTTGGGCAAACTCATACCCCTCTTGCTTTCATCAGGTGGCATGACAGCTAGACGACGGAAGGGTATCACAACTAAATTATTGTTGATATTAGACAATTATAATATTATATAATCTATATTATATTATATAATATACAATAATATTATTACTGGTCCGACCTTGAGAATACGTTTTTATCATTTATCCTAAGGGGCCAAAGCGGTGGAACAAACAGCGTTCGAATATATTGGCGTTTGTTCTCTACAGTTCTTCCCAATTGCAGAATTGGTTTGTTTATTTGGTTCGAAACATTTTGTCTAAAGATCGCAAGTTATGTCTGTCTCTGTATCATCAGGCAGATGGCTGTTACTCAATACCAGTCGTTGTGCTTTACCTCAGAACATGCGCGGGCAGTTTAATAGAAAGCGTAAGTCCTGAAGCGAGTGCACCGTTGGGCCAGCAGAAACTTGCGCAGTACGCTTTCGCAAACATCCAGCTTGGTAAACAGATTCCGTCGGAAGCCCCGGTGCACGTTTGCCTCAATACGATTACTTTTATGAACTCAACATGAATCTCATACGGTAAAATATTTTCTCAACATGAATTTATCCGATTAACAGCGTCTATGTTACTAAATTATGGCCTTTAGATTTCTTAAATTCCACCGACACAGAAGCAAAGTTCAAATGCGCTCAAAGGCATCTTCATTTGGAAAAAAATAGGGAAGACACTGAAGGCTAAAATCATTTGGATGCTACTTTTGTGAAAAATGTAAAAATCGCTTATACTCGACTTTGATACGCCAATATTCCTCCTAAATTGGTGCACCTGCATGGATTAGGGCATGTGTTCATCAGCCATTCTCCAACTCAGAACTAACTGCTGCTGAACCAAACAAGTAGTGCCCTGGGGGCATTTCGTCAGGCATGCCAAAGATACATATCTGCAAAAAAATCAATATCCGTTTGTTGATGAAACAGACATCTGAGGGGAGCAAAGACCACCTAACAATTCCTGCTCCTGAAATTGGACATATGGTCGAGAGACAAAAAACAGCCTATTGTTCCATGTTTTTGAGCAATTCAAAAAGCGTTCAAAAGCAACGAACAGATATATCAGAGGATTGTGCTGTTGGTCACGCGAAATTTTATCTGGATTCAAAAACGGATGAGGTAATACCACTCACATAGTGTATTTTGTTGTTTACTGTTTGATGATATCTAATTTATAATAAATCATTCAATTTAGCAAAGAGAAGGCAAGCTGCTTAAAGTGGACACCTCATTGGTGGAAATGCCACGCAACGTGAGAAGCTTATGAGAGTTTATGGAACACCATATTTCCCAGGCACAAACAGACAAAAGTACGATGCCACAATTCGGCTGTCAAAGAGGGCATTCAAGTGTGATTCCGTAATGAAAACAATAGCCTTCTACTCCTGGTATTAGTGCTCATTTTGAAATTGCTTACCGTCCCACCAAAATCCCAATGCTCAGGACTGATTCAGACCTTCTACTCATTATCCATAATTTCCTAAAATAAAATGTTTACCGTACCTCTCAGTTTACTCCAATGAAGTAAATCCAATCTCTCAGATGTAACACGTTTGGTGTCCAGTTGCCAGGCCAGCCGAAGGAAGCCTGAAGGCAGAGATTCTGCAGGTTTTTCAAGCCCACACAGGGGTGAGATTGGTTCGAACCACTAACCATCCGACCATTAATTTTCGCCTTAACCACTATATTAACTCGGATGGATGAAAAAGTAGCTCAGTAAGGCAGTCTAATAAAAGATCGATCTCCAAGAGACAGCCACTTTAAGGCTAAAAGACATCGGACCTACCCACTATAAATTTATAGACCAGAGAAATGCTCCTCGTTTCTATTTGGAAGGACAGCCGCAAACAGAGTGTCTCTGCCTTGCTTTAGCTTTTCAGAATTTAGCTTACCAATAAAAAGTTTAGACTAATGATCTTTCGTGCGTGATAGGAAAGATTTTTTATGCAGCTTATGTCAACCTGCACTCGTCATAGACTAGCGAAGTCATTAGAACTGCAGTGCTTTACATTTTATGAGACGGACTGTACATTCATCCAGCTAGTCGCTGTTGGATGTCGTCACAAAATCACGGCGACCGACCTTGGTACAAAGCAGCGGTAGACAATTGCAGTGGAAACGATGCGAAGTATGAAGTAAAGCTAATGTTCGCCTGTCATATTTTCAGTCTGTTGGACGAATACAGACCGCACGTCTCGTTGATAAAATGTCACTGTGGAGAGTGGGGTACGCAGGTCCGTCAATTACTAGGTTCAAACTAATAACTGGTCTTGCGCCAAATTCAGTAGTTCAAAACGAAGTGCAAAACAACGGACGCATGAACTGTCCAAATCACATATCTTGTTTATCACTCAAATGCAATCAAGCACTCAGAACCATTCATGGAACATGCATACATAGGAAGGACGTTAGTTCATTCACTAGTACACCAAATACTAGGTAAAGTAAAAGGTAGTTTCATGCACTTTTCCTTTAGGAGTGCAGTGAAACAAATTGTTCCCAAGACATCTTATCTGTAGAGAGTTGAAATTCCGAAGACTCTAAAAGTCAGTCCTGACAAGAACAACAGCGTTGATAGCGTTCATAAAAGCTATATCCAAGGTAGGTCGCTTTACTCAAAGACATTCATAGAACTTGAAATACTCCTGTTTGGAAGTTCCGTGGTTCGAATTTAACCCCTGGATCTCCCCTATTCCCGTATAGGCTTGTGTAACCTGACTGTATCTCAGCCCAAGAGCTTACTTTTTGTGGCCTGTTAGCCAGGATGTTCATACTAGCTCATGCATTGACCATAACGAGATCAAGTGGTTTAACCGCATCAACTTCAATAGCCTTGGCTGAATTGGGGAGCACTGTGTGTGAACAAGAATAAAAGAAAAAAAACTGTTTGCTTCACTGCATATATCTCCATTTATAAGCATCAAGAAGCTCGCCAACTCATTCAAGGGAAAGTGAACATCGTTGGAATAACTTTGAACACAATGTCCAAGAAAACATCCTTTGCTACATAATATGCCAGCTGATCGACCAAACTGATCAACTCAGCAGGCAAGGTAATGATCACCTGAGCAAAATTAGCCCCTGATGTTTTCTTGAATATTACTCATTGACCAGATAGCCAGCTACGACAGTTTGACTTTTTGACTCCAGCAGTAAAGTTGTTAATCTAACAGGTTTAAATAAGCTTTCCACTGTGAACCATGGTCATATTCAGTCTAAGACTTAATGACCATGGAAAGTACACTGCTGACCGTTTAGGCCAGGAGTGTAGCAGACATAATGAAGTAATTGATTTACGCCTTATCAAAATGTTATCAACTCCGAACAAAAAAACCTACAAAGATTGTTAATACGTAAGGTATTTATACTGTGAAGTAACTTGGAGTATTTGACGGAAATTCTTGGTAATGCCTGAGCTGAGGTGAATATAATGGACCACTTTCTACGTAGCCTTGTACAATCCTTCTCTCCGGGTGGTGGTGAATTCTTCGGCTATCTTTTCAACACATTTCACACAGCTATCTGGCGGGTTTTACGGTATTTACTGTCATATTGAGATCACCAACGTCAGACCGTCCTAAAGCCTAGGTGCAGTGCACAGCGGATAATATTACTCCATTGCATGCAATCGCGCATGAGTAAAGTGGAAAGCCTAGGGCCAAAACACAGGATGGTGGAATAAATGTTACAATATGAAGTTTCCGCTGCTTTATGCACAGTTTTTCGAGAGTTGCTGTAACGATTTGCAAAGAATGGACAGAACGGTCAAAAGAACTACCGGTTTCCTGAATAACTGAAAGCAAATACACAATAATTGGTTTGCCGAAGTATTCCATAGGTTAGTGATACACAATTTGTTTGCTCAAATCTTTGAACCATTGTTGTTGACCTCATAGTTTTGCAAGAAATAAAACGTATTTCTACAGTAGTTATAAAAAGACAAAATAAAATCAACAAACAAGTGTAAAAACAAGGTTCTATCCGGCCATGGTCACGAAATAGTTGTGGTATTGTTTTTCAACGCACGTAAACCTTGCGGAGCACTGTTTGTGTATGCGAATATGGTTGAGTATTCTAACTCATTTGATCTGGCGGTGCCTAATTACGTGTGTCGTCCAAAGCAAACCTGATTTATACTGAGTCATAAACGCCTGGCATTATACCACTCATTACATCACTTTCCAAAAGTATGAAGAATAAACTCTGATCTTGAGCCACCTAGTATCATGCGGACTCTCCAGGACCGACATCCGGAAAGTGCCCTCGTCAACAAAATTAAAGTGCGACACCTCATAACTTCTATTTGCTCATGCAGATGAGTGTGACTATCAGAAAAAGTCAAAGTCGCCAAAGCTTATGTTTAAAATGCACATCGTTGCCTTGTAAAACCTATTTAAAACTAGAACAATTGGATACCTTCAAAAATAAGCACATACAAAGAGAATTTGTTAAGCCGTTGGTCCAGTACAACATTCTAGAAACAACACCGACTACTGACCCAGTTACGTGACCCAGTTCTGTGTAGTGTTACGCAAACTCATCTTAGGCAGTGTAGATGTTTTCTCATGCTTGACTGTACAGCTTACACTGGTGTTATTTCGGTAAGATACAGAAGAGTAAGAGTAAAACGGAAGGAGATGAATCGATAAAGACGTCTCAGGCGTGAGCACACTCAGTTAGGAAACGGGATATGCCGATCACAATTTTCAGTTTTCCAGGTTTATGCCGCTGCCAATCTCTCTGAAGGAAATATTACCTACAGAGCATGTACAGGTTGATAACTGAGCTTCCGTTGCACTTCATTCAATACAAACATTTGACCATAGAATTAAAGGAATCGAAATGCCGTGAGCGATTTTTCTTCCATTGGGCCATGAATATTATAAATCCTGCACAGTGGGAACGATAAGTGCGGCGGTGGATAGGCTTACATGCGAAGTCTGGCTACCGGCCAACCATGGCAGCACCAAAAGAATAAGTACTTATTTCCTTCTAATCACCGCTGCATAGAGTACAAAAGTCGTGAAAATTGCTGTTTTCTTCAGCTAACGTGATCACTGTGCACGGCTGGAGACAGGCTTCTTGCTGACCATACCGCTGTGGGCTGCAGCATAGTAGTTAGTCAAATAAGTCACGTCTGAGTGAGCGCTTATTTGGTTTACTCACAAAATCTACAACATACAAACAAAGTATAATAATATCTAGAGTTTCACAGCATTACAAAGTGCTCATTCATTAATTTGGAAGCAATGAATAAATTGCGACAAACGTTTAATAATAATAATGACTAGTGTTGCACTTTCGAATGATAACAATCAATTGCAACCAACTGACCAAATTTTAAAGCGGATTTTGTTTAAAAATGTTGCTATATTTTGATGAAAACAGCGTGTACTACATTAATGATAAAATACACAATATATAACACATAATACTGTAGCAAAATTTAGATTTATGTTTTTGGAAATAAGTTTATGATGTCATAAATAAGCCTTCTTGGAATGTATCTATTCTATTTTCTTTTTTCAATTTGCAACGTAAAGGTTGCTTTACGCGCAAACTTGGTTTCATTATCAATATTTGACAAAAACTGCCAGTTCTCATGACGCTGCATATATATACCATCTAATCACTCACAATTGGAAACGCTGTCACCGAACACACGATATTTCGAGCATGATATTTTTGACCACACTCCTGTAGTGTATTTGTTCGTCCATTATTTACAATATATGGTGTAGTATCTTCTTTCCAGTAATCTGGCTTCTGCTAGCAAGAAGCACAAACGTTTAACGTATAACCGGCAAGTCACAGACTTTCGTGATGAGTAAAAGCGCTTGAAGTTTTTAGACAAGATCACCCCATAACAATCCACACGAAAAACAAAGGTGGTCTAATACGTTGCCCTTTCTACAGTCACTTTCAACGTTATTACGTAGGAAGCATTTTGATAGTCTGAATATTCAATTCAGACAGCATATTGTCTGAATCCTCAGCTCTTCGTTGATTAGAGAGCATGAAGTTCATGGATCGGGATGAGAAGAAATGGCCACCAATGTGTCAAATACTGTTGATGGCAATAAGATTTCCACTAATGAAAACCAAAATGAACAGGCTTATGCATACTTTTCCTGACAGCAGGAACACATTTGTTCTTTCGCAACATGCAATCCCCAGTTTCCCTGGTGCCGTTCTGACTTTTTCTATCCGTCCTTACTGAACGCATTCCTAATGTGACTGTACAGTGCTGCACAAATCGATGGTTTGACGCTGCGCGTTTTTGCCCACAATCGATGTGCACGTTTGGGTAAATCTACGCCCCTACCAACCATCAGGGATGACCAAGCACATCTTGTAGAATAATTTTTCGATGTGGTCAGCTAGGACAAGCGTGCACAAAACCAGAGGGATTGTTTCATATACACACGAATGCAGGAGAAGCGTGCTTACAGACGCATCCGCGAATCGATTATTCTTCTAACCTCAGGCTAGACCAGCTAATATTTGTAGCGACTTTCTGCCGGGAACAGGTAGCTCTGGACGAAATCGGGGTTGTTTGAAGCATAGCGTATAAAAATAAGTGATGTAAATGCGAGTCAAACAGAATGTTTTTTGTTTGACTTTATTCCAAGTGTGGTCAACTTAGACATCTCATGTGGTCAAATTTTTGGCCAATAGAGATCACCTGACTTTAGGGTGGCTGTGTGGACCGTTATCCTTTTATTGAGCCGAAACTACAGTAAAAGAATATAAACTAAACTCAGTAAATATTAAGCGGCACGATGACCAGAATCCACTCACACTTGATACACTTAAAAGGTCTGAATTACACATGGCAAACAATGAATTACCCCATTTGGAATCGTTGGCGCTTTTTGAGATCTCTGTTAACGTTTGTCTGTTAGTTACAGGAAACACAATGGTATGCTTAATAAGAAGCAGCAAATAACTTTTTACTGTTCTCTGCACTTTTTTCTCGGTGAACTCCATTACTGGTTGTAGAAACGTGCTTGACACAGCTAAACTAGCACAAACAAATCAGTGTAGGAAAACCGCCAAAGGTGTTTCAAGGTCAGAAGCACGGCTTGAAAGCTGAAGATCCCGATTTCTCTATTCAAAACTCAAATGGTTCTAGGACGCAGGTGACGCAAAAAGAAACTGATCAACATCCAATGAATATTTGTTGTTGGCCAAACTAATAAAACCACTTTTGCCTGATTTTTAGCTAACAATGATGATTATGATGATGATGATGATGATGATGACGATGCGTAAACTCACTTACGGGTCCATGGGCTGTCAATCCGAGATATCAGTCTTTCACAACCTTTTTCAATGATGATATGATGATGATGATGATGATGATGACGATGCGTAAACTCACTTACGGGTCCATGGGCTGTCAATCCGAGATATCAGTCTTTCACAACCTTTTTATTTTATGGTAAGCAAAAGCATCCACATCAATATATAGGTACATTTAGACTTGTTGCTAATATATCAACACAGAAATCCTTCCAACTCTTGCCATCGGCAAGCATCTGATTGCCCACCAAGTCGCACATCAAACGTCAAAGATGAGATGGAGCCTGTCGTTTTCCCCTAGGTAGAAACACCCTTACCATAAGAGCATATGTGGAATAAAACAAAATGTACCTAAAAAACCAGTCCTGACAAAAGATGAAAGCACGGTAAACTGTCAAGGGATAAGTGAGGAATATCTGAGATAGTTGACGGACGCACTGTTGCAGGACCAGATTCAGTTACACCACTAGCCGAACATCCAGTCAAATTTCGATCATTGCTAATGTGATTGAACGTAACAGTTTTCGCACAGTTATTTACTACGTCCACCTTTCTCAGCGCTTGACTGTTTTTCACTGTTTCCGCTGACAACCCCTGCATAGGGTACTGAAGCAATGATGGGTAAACAATAAATGTGGCTTTCTAGACGTTTTGACCAGCGGACATCATGACCAGGTATACGTGACTGGGATTAAATGGGCATCGTAACCATTCGTGTATGAAGCATCCGCAAACCTGGGTGGAAGCACGGATAAGACTGTCGTTGCATGCACAGAAAATGTGACATGTAGCTCAAGCTTTCAGCATGTGAAGATTTGCCTGACAAACAATCTAACTGTCATGACCATGTGCCTGCCATCGACAACGGCTCAAACAAAAAATATTAGCGAAGTTTTTCAAACCAGCTGCAAAAGTCAATTTGTAATATTCGTTGTTTTTCATTTAGTCGCCTCTTCTATTCCTTCGAATCTTTGAATTTTCTTTCAGAGACATTTCAACGTTTGGTCAGTAGCTTTCTGTCGTCCATCTACGTGCGACTTCTGCTGTCGGGACATTTTTCACATACCGTCGTCTTAAAACTTTGCTGTGGACCAATTCAGTTTGTTGGTCCACAATTAGAGGTGGCATTTGGGGTCAAATGGCCCGTAAGATAGCTGCACAATTATTCCCAAAGTAAGCAGTAAAAGCAAGGACAGTGGTCTCTGAGAATTACCAACGCAAGTGTCTATGGAAGAAAGCTCATGAACATGATGAGTTCTCTAAGCAGAATCCTAATATGTTCCATAATCTGACGGAACTTACTCATCCTGTTTACATATCCGTCTGAGTAGTGATAATTATAATCATATACTCATTACGAGTTTACGATTGTTCTGAGTCATTCATTAAAATACGCAGCTGGTTTCATATGAACAATAATCGGTTACTGAGTCCGCTGATAGCAGAGGTGAGTTGCTTTCTGAGGACACCAAAATGCTACGCTCGTTTTTTTGGTGAACCTTGTGACAATGGGACCTACGTGCCAAGTTAATTCAAAAATATGTTTATAAAGTCCATAACGCCAGAGGGCATTTGAGTTTTTGGTAATTTGACACGTTCAGTCCTGTTAGTGAGGCATATATGGAGAAATCCAAACTACCCCGTCATAGGTACCTTTGTTGTAAGCCTACTTTCGCCGCTCTTACGAAAGCGAATTCTATTCAAATTTCTGCTCGATAGATTACGGAAGAAGTAATGCGTCCCCTTATTGCCATTTCTTCGGTAAGCACCCAAAGCGTCCTTTAATAATCAATCAATCAGTTAGTCACTCAGTTAGTAAGTTATTCATTCAATCATGCAAACAACCGATCAGTAAGTCCGATGCGTTCTTGTCTGCTGGGAAAAATGGAAGGTTCCTCCTTACCCTTTGTTTCAAACCAACCTGACGAGTAATCGGATTTCGTTCACCTCTTATTGGCAGAAGACTTTCCTTACCTTCTTTTACTATGCAATGGGGTTCTTATACCTGATCTTCCTGAATTTTGTGAAATTTTACATGCCACAAAGTCGGATCGTTCTTTGTGTAATGTCAGTGATGAACTGATTACTATGGTCCAAATTTCCGCAACAATAAGGACTTGTACTATTTTTACCTAATTATCTCTTGAGAAAACGCCGTTGCTAACAGTTATTGCATGTGGTCTAACAAATTCCGTCTGTATATTTTCACCAAAGACATAAGGAAAGTGTTGTGTTTGAAGTCAGTTTCATAGGCAACACAGATTCACAAAACACAACGAAGCATATAGCAATTAGTTGTTATGAAAAGTCAACGTAGTGACTAAACGTTGGGAACGAAAAACTGGTTTTCCATAACTTCCCAGTCTGACAAATCTTTTCTATTTATTAGAAGTTTTATTACTTATTTATGCACGACATATGAGAAGATAGGTCAGCAAATTACTGCGAATCCACCCCTAGTATCCGTCCTAGCCTAGAGGGTTTCTGAACTTTACTGCTGTCACGAATGTCGGAATGGAACTTTCACTTAGTGGTTTCAACCATTTCTTCGGACCAAGTCATCCTTCCAGCAACAGATAATGTCCTTGATCGTACTGAATTCAAAGTCATCTAGCTTTAAATAAATTCTACGGAAGTTATCCTCAATGTGTTTAAATTTACCTAGGGTTTTCCTGTAGCTTGTTCAAATTTAATACAAGAGATTGAAGAAAACTTACCTCAAGTGTCAATACTCTAATTTTGCATACCACACCCAATAACGGACGCAACATTTCAGCGTCTTACACTGCACTGTTTTTCTTTTCCGACAGCGCCGGAAATTGTGAATTACGATCCAATTACTTTCGCAACCGATATGTGGGCTATTGGAGTCATTACCTATATCTTGTAAGTTGAGGGGCATTCACTGTATTGTGTGAAAGTTACTCCAATTTTGTCCAAGTTTGACAACTCGTTTCAGTTTTTCCTGATAGTAGTAATTTTTTGTTACCAAACGAACCTCCAGCTAGATTATTTGACTGAACAGGTTTTCTTTGATTTCGTGGAGAGGAAGTTGGGTCGTCACCAGAGCCAACATACCCCACTAACATAGCCCCCACTTATTGACATGCTATTGAATGGAGAATGAAAGTGGCTCACAAACGCAGCACAAAAGACTGTATTGTAAGGATAATGCAAAATAATCGACACGCTTAACGTGATGGATACAAAAATTTTCTGACCAATTTAATAGGAATGGGCAAAAAAAGAAAACCAACTGTGTTCTTGGGCAAAACGTGCCCGACATAGGAACATTTTGAAGAAACAAGTTGACCTGAACTTTATTGCTTAGGTCCACCTGCACAGTGAAGTCTTGTCGATTAAGAAAATTTCAAAAAAATCTCCTCGAAACTTTTGCGAAGTCACTGTTTTTTGTGGAACAGCAACTGCTGCTACTGCTTGGAAAAGAAACTGTGAGCCGCAAGTTTTTGTGCCGACTTTAAAGACATTTCATTCACTGTGGCTGCACACAGTTTGTGAATCATCGTCATCATCATCAACGACAGCATGATATCAGTGCTCAACACCAATGCTTCACTGCCGTACAGCCATGACTTATTTGAAAGCCTTATTGTAAAGAAAAGAATAAAGGTGGATGGGGGGGACTTAGTGCTAGCTTAACACAATCATTCCGAGGTGCCTACACCTCCAGACATTCATTCAGGCAATCTGGACAGAAACTGACAACAAGAACGCCACTGACATCGGGTGCCAGCCATATCTTGTAGTGTCTCCAACCAGGCACAGTGAGGATCACGCGGTCCACATCCTGGAAGGCGAGTAGCACCGACAGCACCCAAGCGTTTCGTCATCTCCTTCATACTCCTCTGCCAGGTCAAGGGTTGGCCACCTCTCTGTTTACGCCACTCCGAATCGGGAGTAAACGCGGCCCGAGCCTTGCAGATTCGTGCATTCACCTCATCTGTCACACTGCAATCAGAACTAATACAACTTCCAAGGTACGTAAAACGCTCCACAACTTCCAGTGCCTCTCCCTGGATCGTAAGTGGCGTGTTCAGTGACTGCACGTCCACAAGCATGACCTTACACTTTGTGGGTGCAAAATGCATACCAAAGGACGGGATGACTTTGGTCAGTTCATCCAAGAATACTTCCGCCTTCTCCTCCGCTTCGAACATGAGAACGATGTCGTCTGCATATTCCAGATCGACAAGGTTTTCTTCACTGGCTATTTGAACAACAGGGTTTTGGAGACCCTCCAGCGTTCGTCTCATTATTTCATCGATCACAACGTTAAAAAGGAATGGAGAGAGTGGGCATCCCTGACGGACACCGCTTTGTGTGCGGAAGCTTTTGGAGAGCTCTCCGTACACTCTCACACGTCCGGAAGTCTGAGAATACAAAGAACGTATTATGTTTACAAACTTCCGGGGCATTCCTTGGTGTGAAACTGGAGGAGCGGAAGGAGGAAGTTCAAAGACCGAAATAAGGTGTTTTTCAGAGTTCGCTATTTGATTAGTGGTTGGAGTAAGGAAAAGCTGGCGACTCGTGTAGCACTGTGGGAGAAAGAAAGCTTTTGGCATCGTAGTGTGTACTTTATACTCTCTTCCTAGTTGCCCATTGTCCAGCTAATACAACAGCTCGTGGTGTCTACCACGTACCCCCAAGTTTTCCCACTGATTGGTCGCAAATTTCTTGTTATTCCCACTTACAGGTGCTTTACCGTGACGGGAAAGTACGCCGACACAATCCTTTACCTCAGTGAAATTCCCAAATAAGTGACACCCTAGCACGGGTTACTAAGAATTTGGGAACATCATTGATTTTTTCCTGTCTTAGTAGTAAAATTCTTACAATATTTGTAGAGCGTTCACTAGATTTGATAGTAATCATTAACTTGGTTTCGTAACACACTTAACCCCCTCCTAATGATCATTTGTCCAATTGTCTTTCGTACTGGTGGACGAGCTTAGGTTACCAGCGCAAGATACGTAGCTCCTTCCAGTTCGGAAATTCAGCCACACGTAGTCCGTTCCAAACCAGGGTGGTAGACAAACCAATGCATATTCTCATAACTGCCAGTCAACTAACCCGAATTAGCCTAACCTGGGTTTTTACTAAGATTCCCTCAACAGTGCAATAATAACCAACATACAGTCATTCCACCACGTAATCAGCAACTATCGTATTGTAAAAGGAAAACCACTGTACTCGTCACGATCATTCAAAATAACGCAGAAGAGTTTGAAAAAACAAAAACCATAAACTGTTTTCTTCAATATGGGACACACGGATCATAGAATCATACCATGATTTTCTGGACCAAATGGAATAGTATACTTTCAGATTAATGAATCTTGCTAGTGGCTGTAATTGGGGAATCCCAGCACGAAAATCCAGGCGAAGGTTGTCACAACTCGTCTCCTTGCATCGTCGCGAAAGAGAGAGCGAATACAGGGTACAATAGATGATAACACAATTCTACAAAAACACTTGGCTAGTTTCTGCTCTTCTGGATATAGATACAATAATCATAGTGAACTGCAATGTATCGAGGGAAATAAAGCAACTAAGAAAATCTAAAGCATTTTTAAAAGTTTACTGTGCCTCATTTGAGTAATGCTGTTATTCACTGATACGTGGAATTCGGAAGAACAAACCCCATTTCCTGTACGACTTTCAGTGTGACGCTTTTTTCAGATGATCGGACGGTTTGCAAGACCGTACTGCTAAGATGCTCTAAATATATCAGGTATTTTTCAAAGGATTAAAACAGGAAGCAGGGAGAATATACGAGTAATCGTTCAGGGCTTGTACCAAAAATTACTACTTGCTTAGGTGCATATTATTTGCTGGTGTCTTCCCACTAAGTTTACAGATTATAAATATATATATCATACTAATGTGCCAGGTGGTTAAAAATTATTATTGCTATTTCTTACTTTCAGGTTGACTGGAATATCTCCTTTTGCCGGGGATTCACAAATTGAAACCTTCCAGAATATTCTTGATTGTATTGTGGACTATCAGAGAGAGGAAATACGTGATACAACGGATCTGGCAAAAGATTTTATTCGAAAGCTTTTGATGAAAAACCCAAGGTACGGATTTAAATAGCTACTTCTGTACAGTTTTGGGCATTGGTGAAGATAGTGATGAATAACACAGAATAATCCCTCCTAACCCTTACGCAAAAGAGCCTCGGTGATTTCTCTTGTGAGTGGTTTGTGCT
The DNA here is from genome assembly GCF_000715545.1 of Opisthorchis viverrini. NCBI lineage: Eukaryota > Metazoa > Platyhelminthes > Trematoda > Opisthorchiida > Opisthorchiidae > Opisthorchis > Opisthorchis viverrini. The sequence continues at coordinate 660,158 of NW_008751902.1, forward strand.
GAAAAGAAAAATCCCTAAGATCACTGATATAACCGGCCGGTAATATGCTGAAATCTTGGTAGCTCGGATGAGCTTATTGTTCTTTTTATTTTCCGATCTTGACGATTGACTTGCTCCTCTCCACACAATGAACCTTCATCGGTGCGCAGCTGGATGGATACTTCCTCTTTGCGTGCGTACGTTAATACGGCATTTCAGGATAATCTGCGATCTTTTAACGGAACGGGCTGTTTGGAGGACAGCGTTTTCCGTAAATCTACCGGTCCACAACCAAAGTCAGAAACGGACTGATAGATTGAGGAGAAACGTTGACACTCAAATAGCAAATCACGTCAGAAGATAACTGACAGGCAATAAAATGAGATGCAAAGGTTGCGGGGTCTCGTGGAAAGAAGAGGCATTAGTGCAGCTTTCCAATGATTCCCATTTTGGCTTATTTCCAGTCAATTCAAATAAGGCTCATGTGCTTCGCTGGAGGACTATTGAGAGTGGTCTGGATTACATCCCTGAATCTGTTCTCTCGTACTAATGTGAGGGAACAATCAACAAATCAGAGTACTTTCTGCTGAAAAACATCTTTCCAACAATAAAACCCATCCCTCTTGGAAGGCCGGAAATATTGACCATTTCAGAGAGGTTTTTGCGAGCAGTTTAACCGTTGGGAGAATACTTAGTGGGAGAGAACATTGTCTTCATGGGGCATTCGGAGGCTTGTTTGAAGATATTGCCAGAATGAGTTGTCTTTATATGATGTCTTCTGTAATTGGACCCGCTGCTTAGAGACGTTTCAATAGGTCAATCAAAAGCAAAATCTCGGGAGAAAAACAGCTGAACCTTTATGGGAACAGTACAGAAAAGAAATTATTTTTAGCGGTCGCGTCACAAAACAGACCTAACAATGTATGTGGTGATGTTTGGACTAGTGCCCAAAAGGCTATGAGGCACCGCAAAATTGTTTTTGGCATCAGTATCTGTTATTATATTTGCCCGTTCAAGCGATCGCCTGGCTCACACGGTTTCTGTGGAAAGCAGCACATTTGGTTTTGACATGCAGATGAAAAGCACAATTTGATGTTTCCAATTACATAGAGGATGAATTTGACCGCAGTGAAATCACTCCGATTCTTGCGTGGTACAGGAAGATAAGTAAACAAGGAACTCTGGTTCTGCATTCTGGCCTGGGACAAACCTATGATGATCTTTCTTGAATGTTAAGGTGATGGGTATGTTGAAATGCGTGTTGATTTCAGACCAGGTCGCAAGAGGTCGTACCACTGCAGCCATGTTGGGGTTGGAAAGACAGTTTACCGGTAGGTCTACTGCAGTCCGCTATCCAACCGTATTCAGGTAAATGGACGCACAGAGTTAGTGCAATGCTGGTTGGGTTGAGACCAAATTCGTTTCTTTTTAACTAAGCGCCTAGAAGATTGTTTGAAATATTTGAATTTTTTCACAAAAGCCCCTTTTGAAAAACCGTACTCATGTCCTGATCCGAATATTACCCCTCAATCCGCAGCAAAGTGCGTGAACCATGAACGTGAATCATAGTCATGGTAGCCTATCAAAAAAGCATATAATCAGCTGTCCAAGGCGAGTATGTTGTCACTGCCACATTCATTTATGTGATCTGAATGCGCAAAATTGTTGGTGGTGTATGTTATTATGCTATCATTCGACGGCGAGCCAGAAACTCAGATATAGTTATGGTTACCGGAAGTCTGAATGCACAAGTGGGCTGGCGTAGCGCATCTGAGACCCAAATCGGTTATCGACAAGGGCTGGAGTTGGTTTGTATTGACAGTGGCGAACGGCTGCTTCAGCTGTGTGCTGATCGGAGGTTGTTTTCATACAGTACTGACTTCCGAAACAGTCACATGAAGTCCTTCGATGGCGTGCCTGCCATCAGTTGCTGATTATGTTGATCAAACACATTTGTTCATTATGGCTACACGGTCGTCCAAGTTGCTTCTCCCTTCGAATTCCACGTCCGTTTAAGCTGCAGACGAATCGATTGGCAACTGGGAAACTAGCAGATCGGGATGTCGGATGAATTTACCAGAACCTTCCAAATACTCCAAAATCAGATGTGAATTTATACTCGTGAATTTATCTCGTCCCAATTTTGGTTGTTTTGCATGTGGCACGGCCCTACCAGGCTCACCAAATCACTGTACAGCAGACAGAACAGTGTCACCGCTTAAATCTCAGGAAAAGTTCCAGCCGGTCCGGAAAGTAATTCAGTCCAACGAATTATCAGACACTAAGCGAACGTGAGCGCGCTCACAGTCCATAACGTCCGGGATAATTGTAAAGCCGAAGAAATGGAAGAGATCCAGAGTGCCGGGAATGCGCAAAGAGTATTTCAGTGTATCCGTGCGACTGGTTTGCGGAAACTCACAGCTGACGTAGAACCTTAGACGGTGGTCGTGGTAGCGCCTTCAACTTCGGAGGTTTATGACCGCATATCTTCTCTCAAACACCATCGAGCTTGGAAGCACTACAAGATACAGCTACTAATCAATGTTAAGGGCTTTTTTGTCAGTTCCTATCCGGACTGCGTGAATGAGTGTGGGCACCTCAAAATTATTGTGGTAGGTTAGCCTAAGTCGCTTTCTCGTCCACTTTTATTATTAGAAATAAGACTTTGGAATAAACCATGATTGTACGGCAGCACAGTATTAGTGTTGAACACTAATGCCATGCTTTCGAAGAATATGATGATTAAGTTTCAAACAATGACCAGTAAATTCTAACCGTTTACAGTTTGGTGCCTCACTTCAGAAGTTCCACACACTTCTGGCTACCGGAAGTCACATTTTTTTAAAACCTGTAAATCACTTTATTAGGGTTTGTATCCTAAAGTAGCCGAAGATGTGCTACGTTAATTAACTGTAGTAGTGCAAAAGGTTGAGTTGGCATTCAGTGGTTACATTTTGCTTTGGTTGAGTTCAAGCTTCATCCTCATACTTGTGGGCTTCTAACTAATGTGTAGTTTGTTCATAGTCACACCACTTTCGTTTGAACGGTCGTATTCCTGTTCTGGCGTAACTATTTCGGTGCGCCTACACCAAAGGGAAGAAGTGGACTCGAGTTTCGCACTTGTTAGAGCTCATCAGCAGTGCATATCCAATGGCAATGTCGAGATTTGAACCCCGGACATCTGGCGTGCGAGACGAGCGTGTAACCACTACTCCAGCAAAGCACGTTGGATGCACCTGAATTTTCATGTCTGGACAGGCGAACGTGTTCAAATTTGAGCGATGTGATTGGTGTTTGTAGTTGCGTGTTCTTGCTATAAGAACACTGTTAACGTCATATCGTGTAATACTGACTGGCGTACACAGGTGTGTATTTTTTCCGAAGATTCCAGAACAATCTCCTAACACTCTGGTTTTGCCAGTTTCCTGGTGTTGACCCCTTTGGGTACCAGCTAGTTAAATTCCAAACTTATGGAACGTACTACCAGCTTGTAGCATTTGTGTCCATGTTGATACCAACTATCATCCTTGAAAGAACCTTTTGGGGTAGAGAATTCAGCTGTGGAGTGAAAATATCCACAGCATGGTCTGTTTTCTCACACTTGGTTGACACTAGAGAGATGGGCAGATCCTTTCAGTTATTGATCGACAAATGAAATAAGTTAACTTGCTTGCCCAGTTGATGAAGTTCTATTCAGTGGTAGAAGTACTCAGGACAAAATATCCAGACAGTTTGCTCCGCTTCGAAAATAAACTAGGAAGCATACAGCTGGTCTATATCCACTGATACTCATACCTGATTTATTTGAGCATCGCAGCAAATCTACTTACAGTACGCTATATGTATCGAACCCATGGTAGTAGTAGAACCTGGACAATGGACGCAGCCTAAGTACCCGCATTTTCACGTTGATGTTTTTGTTTCCCTAAATGACATTTCAGCATTTTTGCAACAAGAAACATAACGTTCAATCACAGAAATCATATCCGATACTTTTGGCTGGATGGGTGTTCGGTAAACATGTCTTTCATGGGAGCCAAAATGTGCAAAATTCAGACCAACCGGCATACCCACTAAAGTTTGTTTAGTCTCATGTTTTGCGGCATTTCCAGGTTTTCCACTGGTTGTAGGCCTTTTCTCGTAGATTTCATGCATATTGGCACATCATTTGCTTTTTCAAAGCGCCCGAAATAGCTGATCATATGACTGTATCGCTCGTCAACTTTCGTTAGTGTGGGTGATGCGCATGATGTCAAAAGTAATTTCACCATCAATATGCACTTTTCACCACCATCTATTTCATCTATGGAATGCTGTTTACAAAAGAAGTTTTGTGCCATATGTTTGAGGGAATTTATTAAACGCTTAAATTTCAGTGAAGTCAGCGCGGTCATGATTTTCCTATGAAATGCCAAAGGTACTCATATTTCTAGTCGGCAACTGAAGTGTAGTAATCTGCCTGTTTGACGTCCATGTCTATGCACCCCAGGAACGCAATCCGGTTTGATGGGAAAACTAACCAGTTGTTATTAAAAATACCGGCTCAAGGCTTGTCCGACCCAGTTAGCGAATATCCCCTTTTCTCGTGTCCCACGAAGTGTACAGTGTGCTGACACATAAGTAGAGCGTAAATTTTCCTGATTTGGACGTTGATGTTTTGGGAACAGCTGTTTTTTACGCCCAGTTTAAGACAGGCTGGATATCACGTGGGCCTCGTTACTATCGTGTGAATAGCTATGCAGAGCCGGTCATCCCACACACCGCATAAAGCTTGTCTTGTATATAGTACGACAGGCAGAGACAATAAATCAGTACCATATATTAAGTGTCTAATATTGTTATGTTTATTTCATTAGATATCTAAATGCAAACCTATGCCTTGATATACATTCCAGAATAAATCTTGGTGATGTACTTCATCTTCAGTCAAGCAACGATACGCAAATTTTTAATTCTTGTTCTGACTGGAAATGATTTATTGGATTCTAATCAAACCGCTTGTTTCACACGATTTGGGTCTGAAATGATCAGCAATTTATCATTAAGTTGTAGAAGAACGATATCGTGGGGGTAACTTCACTGTTGTTTGCGTTAGTTCAAACTAACGTTGAGGGCGTTCGGGATCGTAATATAGGCAGACATTTTCATAAATTACTGGATTCAGTAATTCGCATCTTTGTAAAATAGCTTACCCCATAAAATTGTGTGCTGATTGGATGTTTCATCGTGACAAGGAGAACTAATAGGAAGTTTTGCCCATACACTTAAACTGTTGAGCACAATCCGCGTACATCTGATACTTCGGAAGGATTTTCTCAACTCGACTACGGTGAACTATCTAGAGGCCCGTTACCCTTGTGAGGTTGCAACTGACCCACAACGTATATGTCGTTCCTGTATAGTGGTGTTATGTGTAACAAGTTAATTTCCGCTGCTCGCAAAAACTTGGAGAAAAACAATGTCACAATTAACTGCCTTTGAGAAATCAGCAAGTCAGACAGTGCAGATAGAAAACTAGGCTATGAACAAAAAACTAAAACAATCGTCACTTTGCGGTCCCGTTAACTTTTACTTGCTTTGTTGAGTTCAAAGTGGACGACGGTCCTAGCTATCAACCAAGCAGAACTAAGAAGAATCCACCAGTGTGACGGGGAAACATTAGCGTTTGTGACAATATCCAAGAATATCGCGCTTCAGGTACCGGTCTGGAGAAATACGCTACTCAAAATTATTCCCAAAAGAAGACTGGCTGGAGATTGGAACTGTGCGCAAAAAGGACTTTGTGTGGTGATTATTCTGACAGCGCGCTTCGAAAGAGATGAGACATATTACACCAAGGAGGTTTCATCAAAATGTGTGCTTTCTCTCATGCTACTGAAATGAACTAAATGAAAAGAGCTATTGCAGATGGTCTAGAAAACCTTCTATCTAACACATGACAACTAAACCTGCTAAAAGTTTGTCACCAGCTAGACTCAGTGAGCCATGAAAATTCCATTTAAAACGAAGACGCATCCCTTATTAAAGTATAATTTAGTGAATAAAAGTGATGTACACCATATATTCGCAAATATTCTTCTTTGCTTTTTAGAAAGCGTTTCACTGTCAACGAGTGTTTGATGCATGCATGGATTAAGGTTAGTTTATCTGAGACCTTGAACCGCGTAACCCTTCGCTTTACCTGTTACTGCAATTGAATGGCGTTTGTTTTTGCACTTTCGCAACATATCATGAACTACCATTTTCAGTTTTACCACGAAAACCATGCTATGACGCTCAGCTTGCCAGGCAGATGGATCGATCATTCAGGCATGTGTGACTTTTTTATTTAATAAACTCGCTTTCGTCCCAACTAGAGTTGACGTTGGTTGTTACACTTGTCTAAATTTTCTATTAAACGCAACACCATTCATGTAGGTGACGCCAGTGAACTGGAAGTGTGTAAGGTGCCAAACACCACAGCTGCAGAGATCGTATGGACAAACTCCTTCCATCTGGAAATACAGTAGTTTATCAAAAGTAAAATACAGAACTTCAAAGCGTTCAACTGATAACCAGGAGGTTATTACTCATTAGTGAGATGTGCACTGCTGACGATTCTCAATAAGGATGAAACAGCTCACATGGCTTCTCGGTTTTTAGCATAGACTGACTACTTATAGACTGAGAGGATAAAAAGTAAAATGCAGATGGATCTTGTTCGAAAGCAGATATCTGACAAAAATAACGATGTACATTGCCACCCATTTTCGATTACCAAACAGACCGGGTTGAAAGACGAACCGAAATTCAAGTGAAATGGGGCATCTTGAGAAAAATAAAAAAAGTAACGCCTGAGTTATGGGTTTCCTGTGACCTCAACCGTCGTGCATGTTAGTAGTTTCCAACTGGTCTCAGTAAAACATAATGAATCAGCACAGTAACTCAAGATTTTACAGCATGTTGCAGCGGACAGATTAAATGGTCTTTAAGCTTTTCGAGAAGTGCTTCTGCTGTTTACAAGCCGAAGCGGCTCCTAAGTCGACAGTGCCACCTTAAGACTAAATTTCGTGTACCAAGTAAAAACACGAAGGATACTTTTTAAGGGATATATTCGGTTACGACTAGGCTGTTTCTTTTCGCGTACACCACTTAAGCCTATTTTGGGTGAAAAGGAAGTACATTCAGTCGCGAATATACACTCATTTGCAAACTAATTTGGTTTTTCGACAGACTCACCTGGAACCCAGCTGAATCTCTCGTTTGTGATGTTTTTAGTTTTCAGTTTGCAAATGAGTGTATATTCGCTAGTTTCGTGCAATTCGGTTTGAAAAAGCAGATAAGGTTGACGGAAACCTGGGGACCGCGCCTGATGAGCCCCAAAAAGGGCGAAACCGGTCGTGGGCTGTCAACGCATTTTCAGCAAACCTACGAGTAGTACATTACAAAGATATACATTCAGTCGCATTTCCAAAACAGATTAAAAGTGTGCCATTCGTCGTACTACAGAGAGAGACAGAGGAGAACGGATGTCACTAGTGAGTTGGGACGTGGAAAACCTTGTTGCTCTGGAAAATAGTGTCATTCCGATTTCGTGACCGAATACACCTATTTGGAAGGCCTGAATTATGAGGGTATTTTCAGTGGCTGACTAGCAATAATTGAATGCCATCTATTTTACAACGGCGCAGAAGAAATTTTCTGCTTTGTCTGCGGGTTTTATCTAAGCTTGTTCTCTATAACACTAGGTACACTTTCGCTTTCACACATATCTTGATGTTGGCAACCTGCAGTCACCACTGCTATTGGCTGACGCTGTCAACAGAGCAAGCTTCGTGGGGAAAAGGGCTTGAGGATAACCTTCCCGTGTGCTGTCATTGCTAGGTTTTCTGGCTAGCTGTTAGAGAATTACGACTTAAGCGTGTTACGTGCAGTGTTTGATGCTTGTTTTAAGAATGTTCTTATTCATCTGGACCGCCAGTCAACCGTCACTTTATTTGATGCAGACAAAGTCGTCGGTACGTCATTTTGCATACTTCTGTGAGTTGGACAGTGAAGCATCGGTGTTGAACACTGATGTCATGCTGTCGATGATGATGATGATGTTGATGATGATGATGATGATGATGATGATGATGATGATGATGATGGGGTACGCAACGTGTGTTGAGGCGAGATGTTTGCCTGTTCATGCCTTTTGGATACGGATGCACATAATGTCGAATGCAAAGGAGAAGACGTGGGTACCACGTGTGAACCTTAGACCAGCAAACTATTTCGGTAATTGAGACACCCAGAAGGGTCCCTGATGGAACCAGTTAGTAATCCTGGAGCACATAAAAGTTCATTACATATTTCTCCGCGGCGATTCGGTGAAAAAAGGAAAGCTATGATATCAAGGCTGCAAAAAAGGCGAGAAAATCAGGGTCACATCTTTTGTCAAGATTCGGCCTGAAATTCGAACTCGATGAAGAGTGGCGCTCTGCATATGACATTAGTAATCCGGAACTTGCATGGAGAGCAATATTATTCATTCCAAAATGCCATCGTTATAATTTTGGGGCCGATTCCGTCCTGGAAGAATGAGGAGAAAAGACAAAGTCTCATATCAGCGGCAAGTAGAGCTTCATTGTGACCCTTTAGTTGTAGCAAAATAATCACTTGTGTTCTTGGTGACTGTGTGGGGACGTCAGAATGACCAGACAAGCAAATAAAGATCAATGAAAGAAGTAGCTTTGTAGAACTTCCTATTTGAAGCCAGCAGCCGATGGGAAAACCACAGTGGATCGAGAAAATAGCAACAATATAAGAAATTTTCAGCAGAGCCCAGCATCCAAGTGTGGGAACTATTTTTCTTATATTTTGCAAGAAGTTTGACTTGCAAGACGTCACCGACACCCTCAAGACTTTTTTATGTTTGACTAAACCTATCTCGAGCAAATGTTCATGAGTGTGATATGTACACCAAGTCAGTTTGAGCCAAACAATGCGAAGGATCCCGCGGGACGCATGTTTCTCCAACTTCGTCCAAAAACCTTCCGACAAATAAAGTCTCAGATAATTGAAGACAGTCACATGATTAAACTTGGGTCATGGTAATTACGAGTTTGATGGTGACCACATTTTACGAATAAAAAAGGTACATACATATTACTGGCAGTGAGCAGTAAATGCAAGAGGTAAGCCAAGATACAAGAGACTCTGGGTCCGCAATCATGGAGTGGCATTGGGTCTGGAAGTTCCAAATGTGTCATACGATAGATTCAATAAAAATCCACGAGATAAAATGATGAATTATAAGGTAGTGTTTGAAATAGATGGAGTTTGTAGTACAGTGTTCAATAGAGAGTCAGTTTTTCCTGGTGGTGTCAAAGTATGAAGGTATGACGGAAATGAAATGAACGGGAACACGGTAGAGAAGTTAATGTCGGCGATGATAACAGGGTTTTCCAGATGTAGTGTGGCATGTCACCCAGAAAACCCTGTAGTAATTTCCTGTGCAAACTTCCCATGACCATTCAGCGGCTGAATTTATAAAAAAGGTGCGTAATTTTTCAGGTTAGTGCAAGCTTCCATCCACAGTGCTAGCCATAGCTGGGTGTATTTTACAAACTGAACCGATGCGATCAACATCCATGTGCGACTTGAGAACGAGTGCCCAAATCCCAAGCATTGACTCGAGCTCAACCGACCCTAGCGCAGAGAAGAAGATGACCAAACCTAGGGAAGAGAGCTTTTGTTGCCTCAACTAAGGACAAATTACAGTGGGAGAAAGGCAAAACAGATATATTTTTAACGACCGCGGAGAACGGCAAGTGCGTTAGCACATACCAAGTGCAACTAGCCAATACTAAAGAAGCACGATCCTTTTGAATAAAATGTGCAATGTGGCAGAAATGGCACGATGATTCTTAGTTCAAGTATTTGGAAAATAACTTTTTTTGTGGTAGCTTAACATGTAAACAATTTTTAGGGGCTCTGACACCCCCAGCTTTCGGAGTAAACAATGACACATAAAACCAGGGGAAGTGGTGGCTCAAGGAATCCAGTTAAACGAAAGGATACGAACCTTGGGAAATGAGGATGCCAGTGAGAATAATGTCTGGTGTCTTTGGTTGTCACCTCCAGGACCATAGATATAAGCGTGACATTGGATGCGATGCCCGCTTGGCTTTCCACTGTCTATGTTGTCGGAAATAAGGTTGTACAAATGTTCTAAACTTTGAATCTACTAAAAATGCTAACTCTACAGATTGAATAGGTTTCGGTTATCACTCGGACAAGCTGGAATTTTTTTCCGCAAAACGGACATAAAACTGACCATAATGTACGTACGATTCGGTTAAAAACACACAAGTGGGGCCTATTTATTTTTCACAACTCGAACTACAACTGCGTTCTGAAAGACAGCGATGGTGAGCCAGTCCAGAGTGTTAACTAAGTTCTAAACATATATGGTAATGTTTCTGCCGTAATGGACAAAAGGGTGGTTGGAGTACAACGATAATGCTTAACGTCTTGCAGGGGATCTTCTGCCCTTGTAATAATACATCATACAGAATCGACATCTAAACTTACATGTATTATGTTTTCACGCCAAAAAACGCGATTTCGTATTTGCCAACGCACGCTTGCATATATACCACTTTCAAACCACATTAACTATATTGATTATGTTCTGGAAAACGTTCAGTTTTACACATTCGACAATACATCATACAGAATCGACATCTAAACTTTACATGTATATGTTTTCACGCCAAAAAACGCGATTTCGTATTTGCCAACGCACGCTTGCATATATACCACTTTCAAACCACATTAACTATATTGATTATGTTCTGGAAAACGTTCAGTTTTACACATTCGACACGGAGTTAGCCGCCTCTCACATTTTCACTTATTTATATATAAATTCGGGAATATAACGTTTCTGAAGACTAATTTCTAATAATAGGTTTATTTTCAGGTGTAGTGGATTACAAATGTGCTAAAATTTATTTCAGCCTTGTGATACCGCTCAAAAGGACTCTCGGCGTGACAGTGTTATTCGCAGACAAAATCTCAATGGTCTCCGGAACTTCATTGCAGTGAGTGATTGCTGCACTTTCCAAGTTAGCCTAGCAAACTATGCTATTTTCACTACTCGTTATGATTTAGTAGTCTGCAAACTTAGTAGAACTGCTGCAACTCTCGGATGAATTGGGCTGCAGGAATTCGACAGCTCGCAGGTGGTTTCGGTACTAACATATCTCAACCTATGGGGGCACAATGCCATGCGATACAAAAATGCTACATACATCCACAGGTGGGACATTGTAGAAGAAAACAACCAATTCGCCTCCTAATACGCGGCGGACTGCCTAGTTCTTTCCGCTTTTTTCGCGTGCACTGGTTATGTGAATCGTGAGGGCATTTAATTAGGGTAAGAATATCTCCCTTATGCCAACCTCTCACCAGGTTTTCCTAACAGAAACATACAGATTCCTTAGAGTATTTTTTCTCATAAACACCAGTTCGACACAGAAACAGTGCTTTAATTAGTGGAAGAGATTTGTAATACCATAATAAATCTCTTAGTGTGTCCAAAGGTCTCAAAATAACGGAAAGTTAAGGGAATTTTGTCGATGGAACCCACTTCGAGGGTGACTATCGTTAAAGAAGGGATATGGTTGATATCTTAATCAAGAAAAGATAGTACTGATGTTGCTACTCAAATCGCAATCCACAAATGTCATAGCAAAGTTTTGAAGAGGCCGACGAAAAGATCAATGCCGATATGCGTCTGCAGTAGAGGAGTCTAACTGAGATGAAGCGAGATATTGCAAAAACCCTTTTAGATACATTGCAGTTTCGTACTAATAAACCCACTCTACAGACTGTAAGCTGTATTTAATTTGATTGCTGTAGCGTCTTATCAATTATTCTACTTGACCCAATCAGACTTTACTCCTTTCCCATCATGTTTTTGGTTCTTTTCAGTATCCATCACCTCCTGCATCACCGATCGATGTGGCTTTCACACCCACTGACAATAATACACATCACTTCTTTGAGCACATCACGTCTGCGGATCCTGAGGTCCAAATCACATCGAACGGTGCGGAAGAAATCTCTTCCAACGACCCCACTGTGTTTGAACCACCAAAGCCTGCCAGACGGCCATCAATTAAAGGATGTCCAGCTGATCCATTGATGGCTCCTTGTGATTCGACCAGCACCATAACCCAGTGTACAACGAGTCAAAGGCAGACATCCGGTGAGTCAGTCATCGTTTCAACCGTTCCTCTGCAGCGAATTGTGAGTTATACACTTACGGATTTTACTTCAGCCACTTTAGGTGAATGAATTTTAAAAACAATTTTTTATTGTACTTGAGGAAGGAGCTTTGAGATAAATTAGTAATTTCATGTCGATATCGTTTGATATTGTTTGCTTAGATCTGTTTGGTGTAGAAAGAATACTGAATGAGAAGAAAATTTACTGGATTTTCGACTGGTTGGTTATACTTAGGAGATGAACAGTTCCCTGAAAGAACAATACTCTTGCACAGTAGATCCAGAAGTGATACTAGCAAATCCAGCCCTGAGAAACCTAAACCGATGACGCAACAAGGTCTGCAATTGTCATTTACCCTGTGAGGAACCGGAACACGCCACGGTTGAGGCCCTAAAACCATTGAAATGGGACAATTTCTAAATGTCCTTAGTAAACGCGTATTCACTAACCCTTCGGCTACACTTTGCACATTCTATATTCGCGTTCAATCAGCTGTCTTTTTTGTCTGCTTCAATCACTCCGACAAGCTCTAGTTCGTTTGTTTGCTTCAGGCCTACCGCAGGCCCCTGATCCTGCATATTTATGAAATTTCGCAAAAAACAGTGTTATTTCGCGATCGCTGCTGCTTCTCATGGTGATGACGATAGTTTTGATGTGGGCACTATTTACGTGGATAATGATGATGAGGAGCGCGTGAACGAATTTCGAGACGCTGGTTGCTCCGGTTTTGACGACGCTAGGCGTTCCCTCATATCAAAGTCCTAATAACCTGTGTTTTCCCATTCTTTAGGGACATCGTACGTTAGTAAACTCAAACTTGCTACCCTTCTTCCTTAAAGATACTAAACCATATCAAGAACACCACAAACCAATTGATCGCATATCGGAGCCCTGTGTAAATCTACCCGTACAAAGCGAAAACAAATCTTCTGCTCGATCTCCCACTGTACATCCGCCCAAACCAGTGGTTGCTGAAAAAAGTGGCTGGAAGGCCACTTTCGGTAGCAGCCTTATTGGACGTCTGGGAGCAGCGTTCGCAGCCGCCACAATACACAGCACAACACAGGTCAGCAGTGTCATAAAGTCCTACACACACAGCACGGCTAGCCATGTTCAGACGGTCACTTCAGTGAGGCAGAACGCTCCAGTATCAAATATTGGTAGCGAAAATTCACATCAGGTAAGACTGGATTTCGTATAGGCCCATATGAATCCTGGAAACCGTACATTCATGATGTAATTCTTCTAGCCTTTCCCGAACTAATTGAGCAATTACCAATGCCTGCACATAGTCCTTATTTCCTTGCTTCCCCTATTTGTCTGATTTTGCTTAACGACCTGAGCAATAGAGGGAGTTGAGCATCATTCTACCTGCTGATTAATTTACAATTATTTGGAAGAGTATTAAGTTTTTCTAGTTCATTTTCTGTGTGAGTTTATTCAGTCATTCAACTTCAGGGAACTACTTGTAGCTGTATAGAATCACTAGACCTTTCAAACTTGGAAGGTTTTTTGGACCGCACGTAATCCAAAGACGTATGACCAAAGCAATTTTGGATTAGATTACATATCAAGCGTTCAATCTTCTGCGCCTCCGCCGCAAATTTTTGTGTTGGTACTTTCCTTTCATGACAATGTTTTAAGTTCACATTTACGTAGTTTTTATTCAATGTTGCTCGAGGAGGCTTTCATTTTTATCGGCATGAATTTCATAATAGGAACATTTATCGGGAACAGTACACGGGCTGAGTACAAGCTCACATGCTTCCAGTGCAAATTCATCCGGCACTCAGCAACTCATCCAACAACCAATCCAAGATCCGAGAGAGCCCAAATTACCGAAAACGCCGGTTCGCCGGGGTTTGCAACTGGGTAACGTCTCACGTGCCGTCCTGGATCTTGAAAATTCTGTGTCAACCTCTACTGACTCCGACGACGCTGGAGCTCACAACCAGGATAGCAGGATTTCGAAACCACGACAACAAAAGTCTCACTCCCTTGCTCAAAGTGCCGAAAAGAACATCTGGAATGCTCATAGATATTCAAAGGTGAAACTCTGAGTTTGACCGGTTGAATGTGTCTACAGTGTTTCCTCATCCAGTTCATGAGGATTTAAGAAATAATCCTCGACATTTGTAATTGAACAGTTGGTCCTTTCAGTTGATTATTAGTCCGGTTTTTTCAGAACTGACAGTGAAGACAAGTTGTGAGGTGTGAACACTTCGAATTATATTCGGCCGTAGAAGACACAAGAAACGCAAAACATAGAGAAACCTGTCGTAACAACATGGCTCGACAAGTAGCTAATGAGTTCAAAACGGCCTGAAGTTTGTGTCTGGTGCTGTATGGCATATGACCACTCTTAGGTTATAGACTAATAACGCTTTATTCCGTCTCGGTTATTCAAGTCAAGTTTGGTGAATGGTTCGTTCAGCGGGCACATTTTTCAAAAGTCCATGTGCATGCGGTAGCTTGTTCGGTAAAGGCAGACTCGCACAATCCTACCTCATTAAAACCATGTTTGGTCTAAGGTCTACTTGTCAATCATTGAGTAAGTGTTTTTGAGATGATTTTACGGAACTACACGATGGACGGTGCGTTGCAATCTCCTGTCTGGATGTCGAGTAGTTGACACACCAAGGAGCGTTAGATTGCCGATTGATGCATCGATGACGAGTTTAATAATAGGACAGCAGCTCAGAGTGTATAGAAACATCCTGCTATCTTGAAAGTGAATCCAAACCATCCGCATTCTAAGGGAAGCGTGCATTTTGATATATTTAGCCTCCTACTGCCAGCTCCGTCACCTTGATATGTTGGGTGTTTTACGTCCGATTAAGGTGATTTGTTAATGGTCCTTGAATTTATCCTAAGTGGTCACGCTTTGATTGAACCAATGCTTCAGAACTCTTCCGTTGGTTTATTGACTGGTATCTAGGTTTGTATTTTGCACCAGCATGAGACACCCGTCCCCAAGCCTTTATATGATAAATAGGCTTCAAGAACTTGGTAATTTCTTATCCCATCTTGAAAGTGACAAATCAAGTAAGTAACGATTACCCCACCTATGTTAATTCAAATTGTAGACCGACATGAGGATTGAGCAAGGCTGACCATATTTGGCGACAAATAATGAGGAGAATGAGCGATTCTTACTTACGATGAGGATAACATTACTTTTTTAGTCGCATGAAACAATGCTGTGCCAGGTGAGACGTACAAGTCACCCAAAAACGATGACAATGGCACTAACGCTTGTGGATATGTTGAGGAAAAAACAAATGAGAATAGATTTCACGGCTTGGCGTACTCTTTCATCGGTGCTGTATGTATCTTGTTTTCTCATTTCTAGGTTCGCTAAATGCCGGCCTGCTCGCTAATAATATAAATCGAAGCACTGATGATGGTACTATTAGTTCAGTGCGAACCATACAAGGGGCTCATCATTGGCGTTGGCAAATACTGTCTATCAATACATTTGGTAAACCTGTGGCGAATCAGCTATGGTGCGTAAATGCAGAGGTATCATTCGGAGCAAGCGCCCTCGGCAACTCAGCTGGTAGACTATCCGTCAGTTAAGCGAATGGTTGGTGGTTCGGGTCAAACCATGAGCATTTCGTCCTGCTCATGATACGTGTGTGTAAACTGTTTAGCTCACTATAATGTGTAATAGAAACTCACACTAAGCCTCCTGCTAGATAGAAGCGGCACATTTTTTAAAAAAAATAAGGCGCTTCATAAGTTTTCAAAAGTACATAATAAAACCTCTCTGGACTAAACAACAGTATGACCCAGAAACATAAACAAGCCTGTTAACTGAACATCCCACTGCACGTGCTTGTCATCGCCTCAAGTAATTGTCAATATTCCCCCCATTTCAGCCTTCATCCACGCAACAGCAGTCACGACAGCCAGTGCGCGAACACGTCGGTCGTCTTCAGGAACTGTTTGAGCGCAGAGCTTCAGGTCCTCAGACGCGACTAAACGGTGGGACTTTTCCCCACAGAGCGAGTCACAGTTGAGAAACCTATATTTGTCGCTTGACTCAGATGGTATAATTGCTGAAAAATGTGCATTTGATGACATAATTCTCAAGTAAAAGAAACTCAGAATCCCTCATTTTTTCTGTAATCTGTACAAAAGAATCAAACACTCAGTTTCTTCCTCTAACTTCCACCTGGTGTATTCGCCTCTAGATTTTTCAATCTTGCGTCCAAAGCATACATGATCTCATTTTGCCGCATCGAAAATTCTGGACAATTGTGTCATTTTAAAAAAACATTGTCTCCTCGATTTTTCATACACTAGACATATGCTTCTCTGGACTGCTTTTTCCCAATTCACGGAATAAAGCTGGGATCGTTGGATTGCAGTAGAGATTTCGCCCTACAAAGGAAGTCACTCTATCGTGAAGCTTCCTAGAGCTGTTTCATTCCTTTTGAAAAATGGCAGTAGTGGGTATTTCACGCATTTCAAGGTGATTCAAACTTCCTCGCTCTTGTTAAGTATGTACTGCACCGATTGGGCTCAAGAAAATTACACCTGGAGTGTATAATGTTGCGAATTTCGTTCCACATAATCCGGTTTTGCCTGACTTCTCAAGTCATTACCTATATAAGATAGAAGAACAAGGAGGCTGCACAACACCTCAACAGACAGGGATGCTTAAAATTAAGCAGAAACGATGGTTTCTAAGATACCTGAGATCGGCCACTCCATGATAGTTTTCATTGCGTGAATTCGTTCACCTAACCTTCAACGTTCTTCGGTAATTTAGAGCGACCAGGGGCTGGAAGCTTTTAAGAAATTCCGTCTGTTCCCATTGTGGGTAGCTATGGGAATCCCGTAATATGTGCAATCAAAATCGGTGCAAATAGAAGCACCACACATCCATTAACTACTGACTCATAATCACGATAATGGCGCCCGCAGACCCAAGTGGTTAGAAATACCGGCAAAACCAGGGCAGGTTGCCGTAAGAGCGCTGGGCCTGACCAGAAGTAGCACACACGCGAACACCCTCGGTAGTTCGGACATGGCCGTTCATTAGTGTGGTGAATGGCTGGTACAAACTTAGCCCGCCTCTCAGATAACTGGGCCAAACGCTAAGTAGGGCGGAATATAAAAACGTCCACTGGATACTAATACCACCAGATATTGAGTTCAGTGCTTTATTTGTTCGGTGTATACCGTTCACAATACTCACAAGAAACAACAGAAAGTTTGTCTGAATAAGACTGATTCGAAGATGACTAAAGAAGCTCGCGTGTATCCAACTATATCTGCGTTTTTGACATGATGCTTTTGTGAACTTGAACTAGTAATTAGCCTGTGAGACAGGTGAAATTTGGGTATGGGTTAGAATACTTCTAGTGTATAACGATTGCCCCATGAATCCAGGGTCCTGAAAGTGCGATCCATGAAGAGACTTGTCGTCGTCCCCAATTATTTTGATTTGTTTCACGAATTCTAGTAGTTTTCAATACCATTTAGCACTTAGGGTGCCAATTACATAACATGCTTCACCTCACCATGTTGTAGTACTTCCACGAACCCGAATAACAACTCACAAATTTATGACGGACTTAAATTGTTTCCTACACTGAACCGTTAGTGTCATCCCAACGCCGCCAGATTAGCTATCGACCTTCCTCAGCTCACCGGTAATCATGTCATGCTTGACCTTTCCTTACACTTTCACCCCATTAACTTTTGTTTTAAAATGACGAGAAAACTCGTTGAATTATATGTATGAACTTTCGTTTATCAGAATTCGTTGACCACCGGCAAAAAACCGGCATCTTTTCAACCTCCTACCACGGGTGTGGAGGGGTTGTATTGGGATGGGAGTTTAAAGACACTGGTGACAAATAGCCTCTGAAACCGAAAGCACTTTAACCGGGCAAGCCAATTGACGAAAAGAGTGGTGCGGTGAGCGGAATTCAGCTCTCTTGTGTATCTCCCTCGTGCAACGTTCAGATCTTGGCAACCTTCGTGGTGCTTCGGGTCAATTTTGACAAATTTAGGAATGCCAGCCATATTGCCTTACCAGTCGTTTGGGTGTTGTTGAAGGGCGTGTCCAGTCCTTCAGTCCGCTGTTCACGTTTGGTTACATTTGATCATAAACTCTGGTAAAACATGATTTGAGGCTTTCCCATCATGTGAGCAAAAACTGACAAAGTTAAAACTGAGTTTTAGTTAGCGACGTAACCTGGCCAAACTAGCCAGGGCCTTTCACGGGCCAAAAACAAGCCCCTGTAGGCTTGAAAGGTGGTATCCACGCTGACGACAGGGAAGGCTGTACACAACCCAGCCTCAGGTGCACTAAAGTACACCGAAAATAACGTCTTTCCTAATGTTCGTCACGGGGCTGTTGTTGTCACTATGATATACAAAACACGCTAAATATGATATGCGTTATTCGAAAGTGAAATAGGGATCCGGCTGATACAGATGTTACTGTCTTTGATTACGCTAGCGCAACAAATTCTGAAAGCTCCGGACGATCTGAGGAAATGCGCACGTATTTGTTTTGTCCCTTTGTTAGTAAGCTGTTTTACTTGACAGGCTTTACCCTTCTGAAGGACTCAAGCGACATAAATGAGATCATTCTGTTGCCTTCACACTACCATTACAACGAAGGTAGGCAGTGTGCTCTAACTGATGGCCAAACGTCAGCTACAGTTGCAAGCCAGCTTGATATGCCCAAAGTGGCAGTTCTGTCACACAAACGACATGTGCCGAAAATATCACCTTTCTGTTCTGTAGCATCTCGTTTCAAGATATTCCATCAGGATAACCCTCTATTATCTCTCAAGCTAAATTCCCATTCATCGACTTGAATTCCGTGTTCATATCTTTTATAGCAGTAAATACTCCGGAGTTAGGTTATCCTTATACTGTCCTGACGAGATCGCGTAGCAAACATATTTCCGAAGGTTCAGTGACTGAGTTTTTTGTCATTATATACTTCCCTCGTTGTAAGCAAATCTGTTACTCTTACAAATGTACGACTCATAACTTTATACTGCAAGCCAGTGTTTCTATCGAATGTTGAACGTCGATCATATTGTCTTCAGATGCAAATATACTCCAAAAATTTTTATCCCGCAATAGTTGGTGGAACGACGTATCAAAACTATTTTAGATATGGACACCATTCCTCGCCATATCTTCAAACAATCACATATTAAACACCGAAAATATTCTCTGAACCGCCCATTAAGTACCGGGGTGTACAGTTGTGCGCCATAATGTTTTTCTAAAAATGGTTCTTTGTATCAATTCAGTGTTTCACCTTTATCCCTCGCGTGTGCAGTTTCAAAGACGTCATCTCTGGGAGCCCGTCTCGACTAATTTCACTATTCGCATATGAGCATGAGACCTGCTCGTAACTCACTAAACCTTCTGTAAGTATATTCTTAATTCTTCGTTTATTTTTTTGAAAATCCGTTAAAACGCTCTGGTAGAAATTTGCTAGCGATGAATAATAAAGCTTCGCTTGACCTTTGTGTCTGGCTCTAACCTCAATACCACTTTCCCGCATCTCAATGACCTTCACTCCCATTTTTTAACAAAATGACAGCCCATTCCAGCACAACTCTATGTGAAGCACTGCGTGAACTAACCAAATTGTGAGTTCTAGGTGACTTGGTATTTATCAAATAGGAAACTGGTCGGGCCATCTGTTCAAAAGCGCAGCATTTCTTAATTATTCTTCTGTTAAAAAATTTATGCTTGTGGACGTGATCAAGCTTTAAATGTCGGTCGAAGATAAAGCATGCCGGCTTCCACGCCACTGCAGGTAATCAGCAACAGTTGGCTCAGTTTTTTTAGTAGAACAGGTGATATCAGATGGTTGTGGCGCTAAAATGCTCTGCGTACGGACGTCCACAAAAGATACAAATCTCGCATTTGAAGCTGCTTATGTGAACAGTTAGTGGGTGTAAATTTGTGGGATAACTGTGTTAGTTTGCCGTAGAATCTACACTTACCAAACTGAGTTTCCATTCTCCTTCGTAGTTTGTAAAGCCCAGATCAACACATGGGTCACCTGTAAGCCGACTGCCTAATACCAATGAATCTATCATTCTCTGGCGGAATACCAGTCTTTCTCCAATCAGACCGACGATCGCCAAACGTGTCGAGCTTGAATGGTAATCGCTTCGACCAAACACGCGACAATGGCTCCATGGATATTCAGGCGTGATTTTGTCATTCCAAGGAGCATGAAACTCCTGAATACAATGAATGGTTTCACCTTCTAAAGACGAGTGCAAGTTTATGCGAGTACGCGTACATTAGCTGATATGCAATACGTGCCCAGCTGTCACAGTAAAAGTTGCCCGATATCCAATCTTCTGGACCATGCAGGTAGAATCAGCAATAGCCATACAACGGACAAGGTAATCCAGCATTTGCCATATACGATATAGTCATACAGTGTAAAGGTACTGATTTCCCTGCCATTCTAAAAAGAGCAGAAGTTGATCAAGGACACAACGACTATTCATAGAGTAAGTTGTAGCCATTAGCACGTGCCGGCTTAGCATGCCTGTGAGTGTGCATCTCTTGCATGCCTGGGCGGCTTGTTTGGAAGTTGGGCTTACACATCATCATGTAAAAATTTCGGAAATTAGAAAAAGGCAATCCCAAGAAGTAGGAAATAATCACAGGGATAGTGATTTTGGCCAACTCGAGGAGCATTCAAAATGTGCCCACCATCCGACGCACGAATTAAGGAATCAAATTAATTTTAGTTTACTTAAATATGGTGGGAAGTAGTTTATTTACAAATCTTCTGGACTCCTCGGATTTTTATTGCTCGTTTTATCATCTGATGTAATATTTGAGCAATTAATAAATTAATATTATCTTCAAACTTGTATTTGTTTGTTACAAGAAAACCAAGTAAATGAAGAAAACCAAAATTAATAGGAAGGACCCACTTTAGTATTTCCATGCCTACCATTCGGCTTTATTTGAGAGGAAATCAAACACCCACAACTTTTTCACTCACAGTCTTCAAGTGGGCTATATGTTAAGTGTAAATTGCGTGCCACTTTTTGGCGTAAGGTAATTTTAAAAAATATTTTGAGGTTTTTTCGGGAAAAGGATGCCTGTTGCGGTCCGGTAAAAGTAACAACCAAAGATTACTTGGAACAAAGTGCGATGTGGCGTGACCTTTTGAGCATTTCTGCGTGAGGCATATTTCTTCTTGAAAAAAAAAACGGTCTAAAATTACTTCATTATTCAAGGGTATGTATGTCATACAGAGCAACGCATCAAAAGTGGGAAATACCACAAGTTTCCTTGATGCTAAGCCTGATAATTAACTACTGTTTTTCAAACCTTGGTGTTATGACGAAAAATTAGACACGACATGAATGACTGTAATTGGTACTTAAAGCAGTTCGTCGGAAAACTCCATTTTGGGCTTTGAACAATTGGGCGTTGGTCAACTGTATCCTTCGCATGGTCAGGAAATGGAGCAACGTAAACCTACTCAAACCAATAATGAATGATTTATCGGTAATTGTGCAGTCCCGATAAATGGTTGAGTGTTAATAACATATTGTTTTTTTAACTTTAGGGATGCTAATGCCCATGGATCTGTCGCAGTGGATTCTAGAGGGAGATCTCTTAGTAATGCTTCGGTAGAGGAAATCAGTGGTTGGAGAGGCGCTCAAAAAATCAGCATTCTGAGACTTCTTTTCCGCCTGTTTTACCGCATTACACGCGAAATATGCATTCTCTTCTTTCTTGTTCAGATGATAATTCATGTCATTCCATAAAATATGATGTTATCTTGACATACAACACATGATAATATGGAAAGGTTGTCAATATACGACAATATCTAGAATAAAATGTAATACTTTGCCTCTTTTAGTTACCATTCTACAGGTCTGGGACAAGCAAAATACAATTCTAATAGAAGTTGTGCTCCACCAAACCACCGACAAACCTGATTTGTGAATTACTGTACAGGTTTATCACCCTTCCTGGAAGCACTTTTGCCACAAAAGATTTTGAGGAAGCAAGTAATAAGAATTATGGTGAACGTTTCGACCCGTACATGAAGCCGGTCTATGCTAAGAAGCCAAGAAGCACTACACCCTTGTTTCATCCTTGTTGACTGACTCTGGCTGAGTCGGCAAGAATATCAAACGCTATACAGAATTGCAAAATTATATGGGTTAATCTTTAGAGAACATCCGAACTTGCAAAGCGGAACGGCCAATGTTTCTCGTTGGAAATTTTATACCAAACCAATGATGATCATTCAGGGAATTTGTGGTAGATTAAAAATTCGTTGTTACACAATGAGGATTTCCATTGAAAACTCATTCCAAGAAGAAAAATATCAGTCGAGTTGAAATTTTGGTAATTCCGAATGTATTTTCTAGAATAGAAGTGCCCTTTTATTTTGGTGTGTATCATACTTGGTGGTCCAATCAGGCTGCCGAACTTTTGAGTATTGTGGAACTTTTTGGGATGCTTGGCGATACCTTCCCTGTATACTGTAGATGTGCTCCCATTGCAAAAATCTGGAAACACTACAAAATGTTTTCATTTTTGTCACATAAGTTATCAGCATACAGGATTGTGCAGGCGAATGACATTGACATAAATCCGTTATTTGTGTGGTAGGGTCGTTGTTTGTGGTAGGGTCACAATGATTACACCTTGGAGAAAGCTCTTTGAATCGTCATGTAAAAGAGGAATCGGATGTACAGTATCATTCACAAGTAGCAGCAAACAATAACCGTATATCTATAGTACCTTCCACCAAATTAACTGACCCCTTCAACCAGCTGGTTATGTCCCTTCTTAATAAATACAACGGCTGCAAGCATACGCTATGTTTTCCACGGAGTAGTACTAAATCGCCCAGCCAGACGTTGTTGGGTTGTATAACATATTCGGAAAGTTATGGGGTTTTCTACAAACTAGGGCGTTTAATGGAAAATGAAGCACTGTTGCGTTTTCCACCACCGTCACTAGTAAAGCTTTTCGGGGTAATGAAATTGTCGCTTAAAACTCTAGTTGGATGTTGTACCAACTGTAAACCGTCAAATTCATTTGAGGCAAAATAATTTAGAAAGACCTAACTTGTCACGTGGCGCAATCTGTTCTACATACTGTGGACCTGCCAGTAACAGTTCAGTAAGGCTCATTGTAGAACACATTTCCGTTCCTAGTTTAAAACAGTGATTTCTAACCTAAAGAGAATGCGCTAGTAGTTCCAAAGTATCAAAAAACATTTGCGGAAAA
Organism: Opisthorchis viverrini; assembly: GCF_000715545.1. NCBI lineage: Eukaryota > Metazoa > Platyhelminthes > Trematoda > Opisthorchiida > Opisthorchiidae > Opisthorchis > Opisthorchis viverrini. Next base: position 683,672 of record NW_008751902.1, read on the forward strand.
TGTTCGCCGGTAGCTTTTCCTTTTAAGGTATACTACAACGGGACGGGGCTTTTGGACACATGGCTTTCTAGGTGTCTAATTCGGTGTCTGATAAACTTGAATATACCATGCCAGGCTATGAGTCTTTACCCACTGCGTGCATCAGGTTATTTGTTGCGCCATTTTCATTTTCATCTATCTCACCTGGCACAAGACAACATCGTGAACACATATTAGCGCCTTTTATTGTCAATTTGAGACTACAAATGATCATGGAATCCATGGCCTCAATCGTTATCACATTGCAAGGATTCATGGATTACCTTCTTACCCACTTAGAACACTTTCATGTTATTCAAGCTGCAGGATTGGAGAAAAGATGCATGAGTGCGCACGAGCTTGATTACCTCTGTGTAGAACACGGCCATCCGGAGCTCAAAATGATCAGAGTGATTTCATGGAAAAGCACAGCGTAATTTATCCAAACTGTTCAAGTATGCCGCTGTTTAGTTAGCGCACCTGCTTGTGCGACCTATCAAGCATTCCAGCTCGTTGATTGTGCATCAATTAAGGAGACTTATTTGTTTGAAGTTTTTGTCTGAATTGAAATCACATGACCTATTCTTGGTGATTTTAGTTCAGGTAAACCGAATGACTGTTCTGACCAGCCAAGTTCCCTGAAAAATGGTCCTCTGTAAATATCTTCCCAAACTCGATCGGTTCACAGACAACAAACGGTCACGCGGCAAACCTTATTAAGTGAGCTTCAAAATGATAAAACATTTTTAGATGCGTCAATGTTTGGGAAATCTATTTAGTTGCATTTCATACTAAGTGGTTAAGCAGTTGATTCTCATTACCGGGTCCCTTATGAGGGTGCATGATTTTTTTTAAAAATTACTAACCTGAGCGTTACCTCAAAACCTCTCCTACTTCTTAACCCAATGCATTATGAGTAAGCGGATAGCAAACTTCTAACGATTAAAAATGGCCAAATCATCTTTCTTCATTTTTTGCTCTTCCCCAGGCAAGCTCCATTCATTTCGCACGAACCGGTAAAATAAATCTGGCAGCATGATAAAAGGCGTGCTCGGTAAAAAAATCAATCAAGACGTTTGTCTGGGAATACAAAAGGAAAATGGAATGCACTAAATGGACGGAAATCATTTGGGAAATCTGTTGGGACGCTTTGATAATATCGTTAGGACCACCAGGTAACTGGTAGGTGGGTATGTTCATCCGAGACGGCTCTGAGAGCTATAGGTCGCAAACTCTGTTGACAAAATCAGCGAGCCACTGAGAGCACATCAAGTAAGCTCCCTGGAGTAGGGGAAGCAAGCGAAGGAATAATTTCAGACAAAATGTCAACCTGATTTAAAAACATGCTTGCAAAAGTGAGCAAAGTAATGAAAAAATTGTTGTGAAAAAAACAGACAACTCAATTTTCTGTTTGAATTTTTACGAAAGTTTAACATCAGTGTAAGATGGCTCGCGGCACAGCTCAGTATACACTTCCTCATCCAAACAGTAGGGTTCAAGATGTTCCAGCACCAAACTTAGTGAGCATCCTTCAACCCCCGGCTGACCAGCACACGGTTTCAGGGTTGGGTATACACCAACTTCATCCAAATGTCCTTGTTTGTAGCGCAAGCGTAATCTGTAGCTTTCAACGGGAGAAGGTGGTTCGGGTCCAAGGAGTTCGAATACAATAGCACTAGAATATGGTACTTCTTCGTCCGCTATCACTCCGAAGGCGCCCAGAATATAACTTATATGGTTGTCATGAGCAGAATAGATCACAGTATGTTGCGATTTCAGCTGACGTCCGTTGATTGTAACTGTACTGCCACCACTTGTAATGGCCATTAGATGCTGAATAAAAGTTTTCAAAAACACTCCGATTTCCAATTGGAGGATTTCATTGCTGCTTCTGGACATCACCTGTAAGCACCAAGAGAAACAGGTATCAGACTAATAGCATATGACCCATGAGTGACATATGAGTAAAATCATGATATTATATGATGAACAACGTAGCCCACGTGGAACAGAAACAGACAGGCCATGTTATAACATTGATTTTTTAAAATGTCAGTTCATTATACGAAGCATACTTCACACATGCTGTGGGCATGATTACATGCAAAAGAATATAAGAAGAGACTGACCTGTGTTGCAAAAATCAGAGGCAATCAGGATATTTTTTCGACGCATCTAGTTGCAAAACCTTAAAATTCAACTATCAGTAGAGTTTCTTTCACACCTTTAAAAGAGAATGTTCCTTTGAATTGTACACTCGGATACTTTTTTCTACCTAGTGCAATTTATTCACCCTATAATGTTAGTTACAATAAACCCTTTCAAGTTAATACCCTAATAATGATTATTCTAGGCCAGAATGCAGTGCGGTGCTTAGGATCGTCATGAGAAGATATAAATTTAAAGGTGAGGAAAATGTTAAAAGGCGCCATTTACAAAAGTTAAGTCGCTCATAACTATTGGCCTTAGTGGCGAGGCATAATCTTCCACAATGTCGTCGAAAACAGATTTCTGATTCCACAAAGATTGTCCACAAGCCAAACTGAGAAAAGAAGACACAGAAACTTGAAGGATATAGCTTGCTTTGAACTGGCCGTTTCGCGAATTTCCGTAACAATCACTTACTGTTAAGTTCTGTTTGTCAGGCATTGCTTCTATAATTTTGAAGCATTTGCAAATCACTTTTCTCTAGAAATTCCATACATCGCACAAAACGTGCTACTGCACAGGACAACTCTCGCCCTACTTGAAGAGGATTCCCAAAATTTGGATATTTACCCCTCTCTTGAATCATTGTATACATTGTATCATGTTGTTTCATTTGCAGGGAACGAAAATATTTTGAGAGAAAAATTTCCAAAAATTGTGTATATAAGTTGTCCTTATGTCTGCAGTAGTTGAGCTTGACAGTTCGGCTTCGATATTCCGCACCGCAATATTGGAGGATCATCATTATGATGACACTCCTTGCAGTTTCCACTCTTTCATTAGAATGTACTTCTAGCTTACGGCCTAATCTCTAATACGTGTTTCCAGAATCCGTGGAAGTCCGAGGTTGAGTTTAGTTCATTTTGTGAATTCCCTGATGTTCGTTCAAAATTTAGACAAAGTAAACTAGCGGATGTGCATGAACCCTTGTAGTTGGCACGCACCTAGCACTTCAGGTAATGGATTACTAAAAACCTGAGGACTTAGAGAAAAGGGTGTCATCTTGCCTGATCTCTACGATTGGAAGTGTTATTCAATTCGTGAATGTGCTCCTAAACTTTGGGAATTACACAGAGTCAATAATAACGAGACCCAATACAATTCCTGTGCACATTGCTCCTGAAAGGTATTTAAGTCGGTTGCCGTTGGTATGTGAATAAAGGTGGACTGTATGCTTGGGTTCAACATATATTCGCCATGTTACTTCATTTGCCTGTCAGGGTAAAGGCTCTTTATGCTGAAGTCAATTCGAGAAAGTTGTATTCTACAGCTTATATCATTCATTTGATTTCTCATATAAATAACTGCGTGTTTTTAGTTCCACTTATGCATGCATTCGCATGGTTCGAGCCATCTGTTGTACAACTGAAATAAGCCTAGGTGCATCAGCACGCTTTGATGACCGCTATAACCTTCATGATCGAACCATCAAAAGTTGCAGCGCTTCTTATACTGACAGGGTGCACGTTACTTTGTGTCAAAGTAAAAAATCATTCATCTGACAGTGCTCAATAAATTGATACCAAACATAAATTCTATAATGTTCGTTAGGATGCCGGAATGATGAATGATATCTATTGAAGATGCCTTTTTGATCTCGTAATTCCCCGGTTCATATCTTGTTATGTAAGTGGGAACAAGTTTGAATCAAGTCATTACTGCAGATGATAAAACCGCTACAGAAAGACTGCAAATAAATACATCGTAAAAGTGTAACGAATGACGGTTCAGTCACATAAGGAAATGGTGAACATAAGTACCAGATATAAAGGCAGTAATTATTTCTAAATGATTCGGCTGCAACTTGGATTCGTGCTTGTGTACCAGGCTTTATCCATCTTTCTCTCGCTAACCCAGTGGAACGATACGGACAAGTTCGTACATCTCCGCTGGAAAATCGTTCAGTTTGATTGAGCTTGGCGTACTTGGCCTTTTTCTGGGGACTGTCACACAGAACTACTTTTGAAACTGTTTACAGTACACTAAACCTGGAATCCTTCTGCCACCCTAGAATTTTAGCACGTAAATATCGGTCTGATTGCATTAATGTTACGGCGTACGCTGTAAATAACATTTTGAACCAATATATTGAACTTCATGAAACCAGTGGCTAAGCAAGCTTGAAACTCTAAGTTGTACTACTTTTGAAGTGGACTACATTAGGATTGACCATAGACATTACTCTTTAACACACTTTGTTGAATTTCCCACTAATCACGCTGCGCCTCCTGGGTGTTTGCTTGCATTTGTTTGCCAGTGCTTTTAAAACCCATCTCAGCAGCTCAGAAAATAACCAAGTGGTTGCGAGAAATCGAGGTGCAAAGCATTATGATGCCTGTTTCATGAAGCATTTCTTGAGCAAGTGGCGATAGAAAACAGAACCGAATTGAAAAATGACGATGTTTTGCTACTCAATACTGAGCACAAAGGGAGTGAACTCAGATTTAAATGACATGGGCAAATATTTTACATTTAACGTTTGTGGTGCTGAGTTACTAACTTCCCTACATAAACACAATGACGACACTAAAACTGGTGACCTGTGTAGAGTGTGAATCGATGACTTACCAACCAAAAGTACTTTGATACTTCCCGCATCTCCTGGAAAATGTCATCCGTGCACCAAGCAGGAAATGGTTCGTTGTTGGCTCTCATACATATAAGCAAGTCTACTAGCTCCCAAAGATTGAATCGATCAATTTTCACTTCAACGGGACTGTTGTTTATCAAACTGAAAAGCAATCTATGGGACTCCGTAAAGTTGTCCACAGACTCTGAGGTCAATGCTTCATATTGTAACTTTCCCAATCGGTAGCAGGTTGACAAACTAAGTAAAGTTTCTTGATCCTGCAGAGTGGATTGAAAAGTTGGATTGAAGGTTTACTCACGACACGAATCGTCAAAAGTCAAACAGCCCATTGGCAATTGAAAAATTTAGGTTAGATTGTTATGTCTATAAACCAGCTTGCAGAATACTGCTGTAAAAAGCTATGTAAATTTTTACCCAGCTGTGAAAACTCAATTGCCTAAAACAGCTTGAGTGCCATACTCCCATACCATAGGTGCTCTGTTTGGCGAATCTCCACAGAGAATTCACACCCAAACCAATAGGAAAAACGCTACTGATTACACTTCCTTACTGCCAACTGGGGCCTGATTTGGTAAGTGGAGTAGCAGTAAAGTAGCCCATGTTTATTTGAATCCACAAATTTTCGTACATTTGGGAAGAGGCTGGCACGTAATCTCACGGCCTTCGGCTGGTCCCTCATAGTAGACTATAGTCATACATTTTTATAACTAGTAACATAAGACTAAGACGTATCGTAAATCTCATCTGTTTGTTTGCGATCTGCCTTATGCAGAAATAACTTACCTTTTGAACAGTGTGCACAGGAATAGGCTTCCACTGAATTCCGTATGATTCCAAGGGCGAGGACTTCTGTGGATAGAGTCCTGCAGCTACTGCCTGGGCAGACATAAGTGTTCTATCATAGTCAGTGCTTCGCATATAAAAATCGGAAGCATTGTATTGCTGTTTGAGGTAGAAGTCATATTTCTGACGCAGCCACATCCCAAGTTTGAAGCCCTGTAATACACCCTCGTCAGTCAGTTGGCCACGACCGAGAGGCCAAGTCTTTTCAAACGGCATGGAGTCGTTCAATAGCTCCCCCAGTGGAGTCCGGTCGCCATGGCGGAATAGGATATGTACATTTTGCAGGTTCATTCCCGACGGCAGATCTCCATCTTTAAGGGCTCCCAAGCCTACATGAGGAAGCTTAGATGCCATGGATGGCGTAGGTGTACAAGGAATGAACAGCCACAACACTTGCCATAACATTGGTGCGATTGTCTTAAGCTGTAGTAAATAAATACATTCACTTTAATTTGCTTGATGTTTCGTAAGAAATCATCAAAAAATCATAATAATAATCAGTTATTGGAGGGTTAAAGAGAACTGATGTCTACAAATCCGGCAGTTACTGGCCGTTGGAAAATTTGAAACAAGAATGGACAGGGGACATCTGACTAATACATATCTACCTTAACCATATGGAAAAAGGAACCGTTGAGTGAAATGTTTTTTGAAGAGTTTACATAGTTGATGAAAGTCTAGAGGTTTGTTTCAGACACCCAATGAAAACACTGGAGAATAAAGTGAAGAGATTCGTCGAATTTTGTTCCCATATTTGAAGGGCACAGTTGTGTCATACTATCGCTTAAATAGTGGATGGAATGAAGCAGCTTATCACAACAGAGCCAACCCGACAGTGCAAACTAACCAGGAATCATATCAAACGCTGCCGATCACTCACTTCAATGCAGGTCGATCTAGCGTCATACGAATGGGATACATGAAGTTTTATTCGGGAGATGCCCGCGTACCATATGAACAAAATAAGACTGGCCACTTTCTGATACACGAGAAGCTTAACCAACCAAATTCTCGTCGTTGAACCCAGCGTGATAGAATGTCTACGTGACATGCCTACGGATGACATTTTCCCGAATGTAAACACCATGGTGGAATGTTTTATTCCGCATTTCAATGTCAAGTATCTAGAAGACAATATACACTCGTACCCGTATGGCGTTGTCCCATGCTAATTCTTCACCTCTGTTTCCAGGTGTATACATGTATTCCATCGCAAAAAATTTATTTTTAACTAACAACACAGAGATAAGTATAATATATTTTCCTCCAGCAGGAAAAAGCCCATAACCCTTTACGAACACTTTTAATGGCCTACTTTTAGTTGACTCCCTGTTATAAATTCATGCCAAATTTTTTCGGCCCCTCAGCTGCCGGGTACAATAAAGAAGTGTAAATTTTGTAACATTGTATAAGTTTCAATGTTCATCCAGTTGTTTGTGAACTCAGTAGTAGCACTTTACTAGTTGGTCCACAGTGTCTTATCCTTATGTTTGACAACCGACTTCTAAATTTCCGAAATTCGTAGACCAAAGCGTATAGTTGGGAGGCCATGCCACGTATGCAGTTTGTTGGAATCCGGGCGAGGTTGCACACAGTCAGGCTACGGTATTTTAGCTGCTGCTTTAGATTATACTTTAGCCAGACTAGAATTAAGCTCTAATAACTGAATTTACCCAGGTACAGATTCAATCAATAGCCGAAAGAGTTGCGGTTTTCAACCTAGCGGGTTCTTTATAAACATTGGGTGTAAAGCTCACCTATGTTCTGTCTGTCCGTGCGCTAATTTCAAGAGCAGTCAGCCTACAAATGTGGTGCCATCGCATTCACACTGCCCACTTTTGAAAACAAGACTAGTTTTTGCGCGGCGGCTATAGTGGTGTGGAATGCTGATTATTCCATTTTTCGAATAACACTGCGATTAAGCAAACGTGATGCCGGACCGCGCAGTACTGGATACACATTCGAGGCATCAGTGTTGGGCCCTGATTGACACTGATTTGTTTCTTTGGAGTCTTCTTTCTATTAGTTGATTTCCAGTCCATTTGCAAGTTTAGTCCATTTGCAATTAGTTCTCATAAAAAAGCTAATGATAATCTGCCAATAGACCAGGAAAGGAGAAAAAACTTATAAGCGCTCACACACAATCTATGTTTGATTAGGCATAAATTATTCCTCTGTTGTACAGACATCAATCAAAAACGAAAGACCATGGAATAGAATTGATTGTTTAAGTAGGTTCCAGTAGGTGTTATGTGAACTGAATTGGCACCAAGAGGCCAATAGACTTGCAACTGATTGCTAGGGAAGTTTGTTGAAGCAAAGACCCGAATTACGGGGGGAATAACATGGTGAAAGCACCCGTCAGGAACCATTTGTTAAACTTTGAGGAGTTAAGGGACGCTATTAAGTGTCACTCACAGTTTGTTCTGGAGTTCGCTCTGCAGTAGCATCCTCCTGATGCCTAGCTGTCATGCCATCCGAAAGAAGCGTCAGAACTGAGAAACCGCCAGTTTCTCCAACTCTATTTGGAGACAGTCAAAGTACAAGGGTTTGGCTTGAGAGAACGAATATCACGGTCAACAATTTTCGCGCCTTAACCACTGATCTATTTTACGCTCTGCGATATAAGTATTGCTTGTCGTATAGTGGTTTATATTGTGAGCTGTCAGATACGCTTCGTGTGAGTTGGATACTAGACTCAAACAGAAACAATCGAAATTGATATATTTTAATTTAACCATGTGATCATGTACATGATTGTAATCTTAATATTCGGCAACTACAACATGTTACCTGTGAATTGCTGAAGATATGGTTGTGCTGTTGAATCTGTTATTGGAAATAGTAGATAATTACTGACTCAAACTTACGAACGTCCAGTCACATATCTCTCACTGCAGACCTACTGCAGTCTATGATTATCTGGGATTATCTGGAAGTTTGGTACTTTGAAGTCCCGAGGAAGTTGGTCACCTGAAGTTTCAGGTAAACGAGACAATTTCTCGAGAGTATGAATTGGCAAGCCCATGGAAATTCATCCGTGTACAAACATGATGTACGGGTCTGACTTCTGCTCACAAGTTTCTTTTATTTGTTACTATTCCGACTACAGCAAAACAGTCCTAGTCAAAATCCGATTACACGTATTTCAGTAAAATTGTCCCTTCAGAAACACTAGTAGCTAATCCCTTCCCACTTTTGTTTGTACAATAATTCGCCTGGAAAGGGGCAAGCTTGTGAATCACGTCTGGATTTAGATGAATCTCCGGTCCAAACCAAATTTATGACTTGAATTAGTTGACAAGTTCTGTCCAACTTGGGTCCAAGTGGAACACAAGGCGACAGAATCTTGGGGGTTGAATCTATCTGTTGACGTATGAAACCGGCCCTGGGCTGTCGAACAGTTTTCAGCAACACAATGACTAGTCAGTTACCTCCAGCCAATCTCTCAGTTTACGATAGTTGCGTGAATATTTTAGCTCAATGTGGCCAGAAGAAGAGCTTTGTGCTAAGTGAACATGTGAAGAATTTCAAACGGAATGCAGAGGCATAGTACTTCGTAAACATACTTTACCATATCAATTTTAACATGGCACAATGAAACCACTTTCCAGAACAGTTGTCGCTAGCTCGTTTTCTCAAAATAAAATCTCCAGAACAGTCCTCTCTTTGGGTGATAATGATTTTTAGGCCCAGTTGAAGCTCGAAACTAATTGAGTTTTGTCAAATCGTGTGGCAGAATCCAAGTAATAAGTGAGGCACAACCATCGAACTTTACACTTGTGTCTCTATCAATGGAGCAGTGTGGGCCAACTTTTCACGACTGCAACCCAGTTTGCAAAACCAAACAAACTGCCTTACATTTGAATCATTCAATCAAACTGAAATAATCCATGGTCATTTTACCAAGTGCCTCACTACGCCTTTAGATTTTTTACATGGCGATGAATAAAACAGTTTTACGGCTATTATCACTTTAAGAGGCTTCGAAGCCAGATTTTGAGGATAGATATTCATTCGAAATACATTCAAGTTCTTATCGTAGACACTCACTTATAAACGAAAACGCTAGTTAGTAGGTTATGTAAAATTCGTTCTGATATGTGACGATTTATCGTTTTCCACAAAGGCTTTCATGTACGTTCATACAACGTTTTGAAGTACTTTCGTGACCTTCAGATGATCATAGTAGATAGAAGTGATGGATTTTATTGATCCAGTGATCTCATTGTCTATGTAGTAAGTCCTACTAACCTTCACTTTGGTAGTATATGCTAGTGTATGCACTCTGGTAGGTAAAGAGTGGGCTGATTTGCATAGTGTGGCGAATATTTGTGCAACGGCAGACTTCATGAGCACGGAATGGTGTACACCCTGATTGAAGTTTATTGGTCCAAGAGTAGAATTTTGGTTTGAGGAGTAGACGAATGGACTTTAGCTAGTTTGCTTCATTCGCCCAATAAGTGAGCTATCGTTCTCTAGGACAACCGAACAAGAAGGGTGAAATTTGGTTTCAACCATAATGACACTTTTGACAACGGAACCAATATATTTAAACAACATTTGTTCCGCATCAAATCTCCAGCCTAAAAATCTTCTTTGTTTGCTGGTAAAACATTGACATTCACTAAGAGCTACCAGGCACAGTACTAATTCTGCGAGAAAATATCTTGGATACACACTATTTTTTACGCAGGAGACGTTTCATATGCAAACAGGCCACTCATGTCAAACGTTAATCATGGGTGTTTCCAGCAAGATTGTTGGAGCAGGTGACGTTGCGTGGAAAGGTGAAGTTCGTGAACGTTTTTACTGTATGTAACCGTAAGATGATTACTTGCACCCTCAGTATGTGAGAAAACAAGTTACGTGCCATCTGTTTTTATGTCGGATACAACTACACCGCCGGTTAATTCTATAGCGATAATTCATAAAACGTTAAACGAGTGAGTTGTAAAAAAATCGCCAACCATTGAGATACCATGACTGATGATTTGTTCGTTCAGCACTCTGGACTTGGCAACTCTGCCGTCGAATTACTATGCTTCATTGCACTTCGGTCTTTAACCACCTCGACCAGTTGAGCAACCCAAGAAGTAAACTAGATTCACTCAGTGGGTGAAATCCCCTTGCTAGAGAGTATGTTGCCACAAGAATGCTTCAGAATAGCATAACGCTAGCAGGGAATAGCCTTTAGTAACGTCTTATTCTTCTATCTCTACTCTTTTTCTATACGGCACCACTTTATCTTTTATTGTACAGAAGAGCTGGAATCAGCCCGCAATGTGCTAAATTGGTACGAAAACTCACCCCCATACACACATACCGGATAGGTGCCCTTGATGAGTGGAAAAGCTGCAAACTGGACATTTCCGTGTTTATGCGGCAAAGAGCATCCACAATGTAAGCGGTTAATGTTATCATCATAATTAAAAGAAATAAATGTGGTGAGGACTGATCACACTAATTTTTAACCGTTTGTGGCCAAGCGGTTAGGTGTTTAATCACAAAATTGGAGGTCCCAAGTTAAAAATTCCATGAATGTTGTAAGATGCACATTGGTAATGATTCCTAACAAGGATGGACGGCTGTACAATGATACGCGACCATTGGACACCGATTTGCTATACTGGCAGGAAGAAATATTATACTAATATTAGTCAAAGTTTTTAGCGCAAGTTTCTCAGTTAACCTGATCTTACTGATCCTGTGCAGCGTGTAGTATGATTAGATTGCTATACTGGGAGGGAATTAGAAAACGTAGAAGTTCTTCGCGCACATTAACGAACAATCTCGTTATTGCAACTAATATGACCTTATTATGTGTAGGTCTTTCTTTAATGCCGTAGCGCGTTTTATCCAAAAGTAAATGTGCAATCGGCCTCAGTGTAATTAATGTTAAGATTTCCATTGACGGGTTACAGAACATACCGCCATCAATGTTTTCAGCTGGTATCTGCACATGAATAACTCAACATACATCTGAAGCGTCTACAAATATATGTGGTTCTACGCCGTCTGCATCGTGCTTGATTTTTGCACACGATTTGTATTCACGAGCAACTGCTTCACGCAACGAAGACTTATATTCTGTCCGCTTCTCAACGTAAAGAAAAATGGGAGCCAAGTGACAGGTATTCGTTACTGTTACTTAACTCTGTGACGCCGCAGCTAGTTTAAAGTCACTACATCTCACTTAGTTGAATGGTGAGCCACCAAGTGATTTGCTGCGGAACCTGGCTGACGTCATGCAATTAGATCCCATATTGATACCAACCGAGGATTCCCAATGGATAAACAGCTGACGTATTCATACGAATAATGAGTTGCCTTCTGACTTCCAATCCCGTTCATTTATCCCTAGGTGTGAGTCTGAATTAGTGAGCATATTCCAACTCAAAGTCTGATGACACGTTCGGGAAATGCAGTAGCTCATCAATATTAAATCTGTTGGAAAAACACTGAAACGATTCAGTCCACATTCATCACAGGAATACAAACTGTTTTCATCAAGGCCTATCAGTAACTCGAGTGTCCAGCAACCATATATGTCAGGGTGTGTAACGCAAATCCCCACGGACCAGGTAATAAGTAAATCCCAGTTGGTTCCTCCCAGTCGAATTCGAAGAGACTTTAGTACATCTTTCCAAGGACCGAAGCTGGCGGATCTGTCAGGAACAGAGAGAGGAAACGAAACAGTTTTCGAGAATTGTCCAGATTGAGTTTTGGAGGAACAGACAACGCGGACTCTTTGAATTGTTCTGTACATTATGGGGCTAAACCTGTGCACTTTATTTCTTGTCAGTGCAGAGCATTTATAAGTACCACCTGTATTGCTAACATTTGAGCTCCATCGATCACCTAATACCACTTGAATGGCAAATTTGCGTTAGCGGCAAATTTGTGCGCGCACTAGGTTTTCCTACCCGGTGGATACAGGTTGGTAAAAGAACAAAGTAGCTGCACAAATACATTTCTGAACATATCACGGACCCTACTTGAAGAAATCAGTAAATTCCTTCGGATTATAAGTTTGGCTGAGTGAATTTACACGCTCTAGTTTGAAGCAACATTAATATAGTTTGAACCGAATTATCAATGGGTTTTTTCCTAAATATCTATCGCGGGAGCCAGTTTTCTGGAATCTTAGAACATCGTTCAAGGTCACCTTTGGTTCGGTTCAGGATCGTTCCAATAGACAAGCCACCATTGAATGAAACAAATTTGCTCGTATCGGTAAGGTGATCTTAAAGTGGAAATACATTCTGCTATTATGAAAATAGTCTGCCCCTCGCAATAGATTACGAAGTTATAATATGAGCGTCATTGATCGTCATTTCTATGGATCACCAAAAGGCTTATGGAAGTAAAATGTGTGACTTGTTCCTCAGTTTGCTACTTTGCAACTATCCATGACCTAACTGTAGGTCGATCGTCTGAACAGGATCAAAAAAGCAGTTTTTTAGTGGAATCAGCAAAAGCTATCGCAAAAACGTGACGCCATCGCGAACGCTGAAACTGCGTAAGAAACTTCGATGTCTGCAGTCCGAGATAAAATTGTGGATCACTGTCTGATTTTTGCCTTTTGACAAGGATGGGGGTAGCATTTCACCTCTGCCGTTTGGCCACGGAGAAAATGCATTGTGAAATTCGCACCGGTTACGTTAGACATTCAGTAAAATCTCTATCACCTTGTTCTTATTGACTCCGCGCAGTCCATAGTGGGTCATTTTATCATCACAAAACGAAACACTCCAGAAATCCATTGTCGCATTCAGCAAACTCATTATCGGTTACTTCGTTAAGGATGATCTTAAAATATTTGCGAGGTATTACCAGCAGATCGAATAACAAGCTCCATACTTCACACAGTCGTACAAGGAGGATTGAAGCGATCAAAACATTATTTTTCGAAGGTCTTCACAGACTGATGGCAACCGCATATCCTGAAAAAGAATGATATTTGCTACCAAAGTTTATTGAGATAAACTGCACAAAAGCACATTTATCGAGGCAATCAACGACGGTTGAAGGCAGTTCTCTGGAATACAATTGATTCGGCGGAGTCTTGACCATAGGCACAAGCGTAAACTCCCCTTTTGAGAACTAGGTGCTGTATAAGTCTCCTGCAATGATTAAACTCGAGAATTTAAATGATACATACTTTACAGGGCTGAAAAATAAAGAGGTTTCTGGTGAGGAGAAGTAGTTTCTACGTATACAGTTGTCCAGTAGGGGAGATATGTTTGTTGTCCTTGAAGCAAAAATCCGTAATGATATGGATGGATCCACTCAAGCGATATCATCCATCCGTTTCCGCCAGCTTTTTACTCGATTTCATTATAGCTTATCTTGACGATTCTTCGAAAAAATCCCGGTTTCTGGGTAATTACAGCCATAGTAATTCTCAGCCAAGCCCCGCCAACAAGCGATGTCGAATTACATGCCAGCCGGTTATCCGCACTTGCCTCAAGATATATATGGAGGACAAAAAGTGACTGTCTTCTGCTCAAATCGGGGACAGTTTCCTCATTACCGCGCCATTTCTGCTACTAGGGTTGAAAATCAAGGGTAATGTACATTTCACTTATTTGTTTCACAAAACGTAGATATCGCCAAACGAGGAACACGTATGACCAACACGTATGACCAAGCGATGTGGATCACACGACTGGAAGGTGTGCGGCACTGTCTAAGTGACAGCTGATCAGCTACCTGTGACAACGTTTGAGTGCTCAGACTACTAACCGGGAGGTCGCGAGTTTGAGTCCCTTGGAATTTTGCGGAATGCGCGATTCTGACGACTCCCAATAAACACAATACAGTTGTGAGATGCTTCTCGGCATTTCAGCATAGGTTGTTCTTATCCTAAGGACAAAATCCCCAATAAAACAGAAGCTCTTCAGAAAATGTGAATAGTTTCTCTTCTATCAAGTCATAAGCAGCCCTGGAAAGTTATGCCTGTGCTTGGTATTCCATTGTCCAAAACATCTCGATTTGGTTGGCCAATTGCATACTTACACTTGCCACATTTCCAGTTATCTCCAGTGTTTCATTTGTGGCTGATGTAAGAACTTTGCTACGATTTTTTGATAGTTATTTAACTTTCCGTAGCTTTACCTCTTCCGGCAACTTAGACGGTCAAGTAAAATGTGAACTGTATCTTCTTGAAGCAAAATACCCATAGGGTTGCTGAAAACTCTTCAGCGGCCCAATTCCGATTTTGCTCTTTTTATAAGGTAGGCGCAGTCACTGATTCTGCATCAAATTCAGCTGAAAAATATCACAAACGAGAGCCTCAGCTGGGAATCATTCAAATCACCCGTTGAACATAGGTCCGTATTTAAATGAGCGTTTTTCGTGAGCAATTTCCCATTTCTGCATTCCTTAGTAGACTATCCTAAACAATTCAAGACGCTGCTTTTATCATATGTTGTCTGAGTTTTATCCATCAACTACGCATCAGTTAGACGACTGATGGTAAACGAATCTTGTGACTCAACCTTGTTGTCTACCACGATGGTGGAGAACAACTATGCATATAAACAAGATGGATTAACGGCTTTCACCAACTGTTCACCACAAGCAGTTTAATGACAAGTTCATTGGTGAAATTGGACATACCATCTGGAAAATTGTTTGCAAGATACCCCCTCGTTTGCAGCCGAGTTGCTCATAAAGGCATTCAATGGGGCTTGTTCACTAATGCGCGGAACCTGGTTAGTTTTCGTCCCTCTTTTAGGCCTAATCACGCTTGCACTTTGGTTTTCGTAGTTTTGTCAAGCAGCCCGATTTCACCATGATGAGGATGTTGGCCGACGTGTGTAAGTTGAAGGGTGAAGTTCCTATAGACTGGTATTTTGGACCACAATATGTCGCAGTTCGCAGCTGAACTTTCAGGAGATAACGGAGAGTAAATACGGGAACGTCCATCTTATTAATGACAGGCTATCTCAGAGAACAACCGCCTTACATCATCATCATCATCATGGACCACAATGCAGTTCGCAGCTGAACTTTCAGGAGATAACGGAGAGTAAATACGGGAACGTCCATCTTATTAATGACAGGCTATCTCAGCTCAGAACCGCCTTACATCATCATCATCATCATCATCATCATCATCATCAACGACAGCATGACACCGTGGCTTCACTGCCGTACAGCCATGACTTATTTGAAAGCCTTATTGTAAAGAAAAGAATAAAGGTGGATGGGGGAGGGACTTAGTGCTAGCTTAACACAATCATTCCGAGGTGCCTACACCTCCAGACATTCACTCAGGCAATCTGGACAGAAACTGACAACAAGAACGCC